>NW_020837958.1:3577903-3863044 GCF_003676395.1 Aethalodelphis obliquidens | reverse complement strand
CACAGGATCCCAACAGAACCCCACACAGGACCCCACACAGGATCCCAACAGGACCCCACACAGGACCCCACACAGGATCCCACACAGGACCCCACACAGGACCCCACACAGGATCCCACACAGGACCCCAATAGGACCCCACACAGGATCCCACACAGGACCCCACAGAGGACCCCACACAGGATCCCACATTACATTTCGTTGTCATGGCTATTTAGGCTCCTCTTGACTGTGACAGTTTCTCAGACTTTCTTTATTATTGATGACCTTGACAGTCTCGAGAAATACTAACCAGGTCTTTTGTAGAATGCTTCTCAATTGGGATATTTGTCGATGTTTTCCTCATGATTAGACAGGGGCTATGTTTTGGGGAAGAAGGCCACAGAGGTAACTGCTATTTTCAGCACATCCCATCAAGGGTGCATACCATCAACATGACTTATCACCAGTGATGCTGACCTTGATCACCTGGGTGCTGTACTGTTTGTCATGTTTCTCCTCTGTCAAGTTACTCCCTTTCCCCCCCTTTTCCACACTGTACTTTTTGGAAAAAAGTCACTATGTGAAGCCCACACTCTGGAGTGAGGAGTTAATCCCCCTCTTTGTGGGCAGGGTATCTACATAAATTGTTTGAAATTCTTCTGCATGGGAGATATGTCTCTTCTCCTTCACTTTTCATTTTTTCAATCATCAATATCAGTATGGACTCATGGGTACTTATTTTATACTTTGGGTTATAATCCAATATTACTTTGTTTTGTTCCTCAAATTGTTCCACTTTCAGCCATCGGGAGCTCTTTCATTTGGCTCCTGCATTTCTTTGACATTCATCATTGTGGGTTTAGTCTTTGTTTCTCCGAGCACTTCCTTACTTTCTGGCACTACAAGATGCTACAGGTTTATCTTGTATTAATATTTTTCTTGCCCCACTCCAAGAATCAGCAGTCTACTATTTTTTGACACTTGGATCACTTCCAGTTTTTTGGTTTGGGGTTTTATTTTTTGTATTTCTAAACAAGACTGCAATGAACATCCTTGAGAATATATAAATAGGTATATTTATCTGATATTTCGTTTGAGTTATAAAAGGGCAGAAGCTGGAACTTAGACAAGACCGGTGAAAGGATTTAGACCAAACCTTCCTCTGCGTAGCCACTTTGAAAAATAGTTTTACAGTTTCTATAAAATTAAATATACACTTTCCATATCACTGACAATTCCAGTCCTAGATATTTACCCAAGAGAAATAAAAACATGTCCACCAAAACACTAATACTAAATAGTCATAGCAGCTTTATTTGTAAAAGCCAAAAACAGGGACAGTCTAAATGTCCATCAACAGGTGAATGTATAAACAAATTGAGGTCTATCCAGACAATGGGATACAACTCAGCAATGAAAATAAATAAACCATTGCTCTGTATAACAACATTTTCCAGAAATATCATAAAAATATGTTGAGTGAAAGAAGACACAAAAGAGTACCTTCAATATGATTCCATCTATATGGAATTCTAGAACAGGTAAAACTATAGGAACAGAAAACAAACCAGTGCCTGGGATGGGGGAGACTGACTGAAAAGGACTCAAGGGAACTTTTGGGGGTGATGGGAATGTTCTATGTACTAGTGGTTACACAAGTTTATACAGTTTTAAGGCACTTAAAATGGGTGCATTTTTTGGTATGTAAATCATACTTTGATAAAGTTGATTAAAAGAAAACAACAACAAAACTGAGCCCAGATTGCAGAAAAAGAACCCAGAGGAGAGGGCAGTAGGCAAGGAGGCCTTCTCAGGGAAGGGGGTAGGGCCTCTTCTGTCTCTCTCACCCACCCTTCATCACCGAGAGATGCTCATCCTGATTCTTTTTTTAAAAAATAAATTTATTTATTTTATTTGTTTATTTTTGGCTGTGTTGGGTCTTCGTTGCAACTAGCGGGTTTTCTCTAGTTGCGGTGAGCGGGTCCTACTCTTCATTGCGGTGCGCGGGCTCCTCATTGTGGTGACTTCTCTTGTTGTGGAGCACAGGCTGTAGGCGCACAGGCTTCAGCAGTTGTGGCTTGCGGGCTCTAGAGCGCAGACTCAGTAGTTGTGGCGCGCACGGGCTTAGCTGCTCCACAGCATGTAGGATCTTCCCAGATCAGGGCTTGAACCCGTGTCCCCTGCCTTGGCAGGTGGATTCTTAACCACTGTGCCACCAAGGAAGCCCTCATTCTGATTCTGAAATGTGCCTCTCTCCACTCCTCAAGGATCCCTCATGCTGAATCAGGGCCTGGGCTTGGAGAGGACGCAGGTTGTAGACACATAGAGTGGACCCACCGTACCCAGCAGCCCTGAGGCTGGAGGTGCTTTGTGACACGTCTGTTTGTTGGGGTGCAGGGAAAGGGCTAGAACACACTGGGGCTTAGGCAACTTTGCTGCAAGACACTCCCAAACAGAACTTGATGAAAGTGGGGCTGCCTCAGTGCCTGTGCAAATGGGCAGAGTTCTGCAGGCCTAAAATTGCCTCACCAATGGGTGAGCCCCGAGTCACCCAGCAGCAGTGTGATACCTCTAAGAGGAGGCAGCATTTGGGGCCAGGGAGGACAGCAGGCGCAGTGACACAACAGGAGACCAGGGTTTGTGGACTCTGGTCTCAAGGGACATGTCTGGGTGTCCCCCTCCACTCACTGACAGAGGTGGTGAGTGATGACCAGGGCCAGGACTTATGGAAACTTCAAGGGGAACTTTAGCTGTGTGGAAGAGCGAGACATTTGTGAAAGACTAGATCTGCTGTCAGTCAAGCAGAGTTTGAGATCTGAGGGATTTATGTAACGAAAGCTCATTCATTCCTTCGTGAACCTTTGTTGAGGGCCTTCCATGAGTCAGATGTTGATTTAGTCACTGGGGATAAAGCAGGGGCAAAGCAGAAAAGTCCCTGCTATCATGGGACTCACCTTCTCTGACAGTTACATCCTGTCATTTCAGCTGGAGGGAGTGCTTTGAAGAAGACAAGGAAGGGTGAAGGCGGGGGGAGCCACCTCAGGTTGGGCGGGCAGGGCCCCTCTGAGGAGGGAACACTTGAGCATAGTCCTTTGGACCAATGGACTGGAGAAGCCTGGAACATACTAGTTACCAGATAAATTCTTAGCAGGGCAATTTCTGGGTCAAAGAGCATAAACATTCTAAGGCTTAAATTCTTCTCCAGAAAGTTTCCTAGGTTGCCTTTTTAAAGAAAGGGGGAAACACTATGTGTTTTAGGAGTGCTTCAGAGTTTTTTAAATGTGTGTGTGTGTGTTTGTGTGTATGTGTGTGCGATGTCTCCTTTTCCAAATGCCACCCCAGAAGGGATGGTTCAAGTCAGTTCAAGTCTGTCAGACCTAAGATCTTAGGAGCTAAACATCCTAGTAGTTGAAATGGCAGCCAGAAAGGCCTCCGTGTGTATCTCAGCTCTAGCACTGACCAGCTCTGGTGTGACTTTGGACAACTTTTGCCGAAAGTTGTGTAAGCCTCAGTTTTTTCATCTGTAAAATGGGCCTTCTAATAATGCTTAGCTCCAAGGGTTATGTGAGGGTCAGACAAGACAACATAAATGAGGTGCTCTGTGGAGTACCCAGCACACAGTAGGTGTTCGTGATTCTTTCTCTGCAAGGGCTCCAGTGCAGTCTCCTAGCCCAGGGCGCTATGCTCCCACAGGACATAGACAGGGTGTAGGCCTGCTCTGTGCCTGCTTCCAGACACCAGATCAATTGTTGTCCACTAAGATTCCCTATCTGGCCAATGTTCCCCACCCAGGTATGAGTTAACCTGACTTTAAAAGATCCTAGATGATGAGCGTGTTTGTGTGTATCTGTGTATTGTGTGATTTTTTTTCTCCTAGGAAGGAACAAGGATTTTTCCACACTCCCCTAAGCGAAACCAGATGAGCAGAGTTAGCTCAAACTTCTCAAAAACAATTCACCTCTGCACTTAGACCAGATATGGAATGTTTCAACCCCAAAGTATACTTGTTGGTGTGTGTGTCTGGAAAACCACAAGTGATTTCGGAAGAGGGTCAGAGTGAAATCATCATGAGCCCAAACACCCTTCAGCTACAGACGGACGTGGCAAGTTTTGATTGTTTGCTTGTGTCTTAAAAAACAAACAAAAAAACAAACAAAAAACTCAAATGCAAATACAGCCGTTATTTTACCTGGAACTCAGACATGAAACGTTCTGCCTCTGCTCTCTTCACATACTTTATATTGTGCACATCAGCTTCTCACATTTGCTCTCTAATCGTCCACCAGGTCCCCGGACTCAGCAATCACACCTCAGCAGTTCTTTAAACTTAACACGGAAAAACGCGCTGCTCCGTCATCCTCCGCCTACCCCCTCCCCACCTCAGGGCAAGGTGTCCACAGCAAGGATGGGCGCATCTGGAAAGCCCTTCTCAGTTGTCAGTGAGGGCAAGAGTTCCCAAATGCTGATCTGTGAACCAAGCTTCCACCCATCCCTAGTGAGATAAGATAAATAAGAACAATGCAGAGAGGTTTTCGTAAGCTAAATGTATTCCATTTTTAATTCTTAAACGATGTCCTCTTTATTTTTTGTTTTCAAATATTCTTTTATGAAATTTAGTGACAAGAGATGGAGATCAGTTGTGTTGTGTTTTTTTATACTGTTCTTTCTTGGCAAAAGAAAAAGTTGGCCAACTTCATGCTCATCAAAATGTATTTTGAGATTTTCCTAGTCTACAAACCCCTGAAGTCTGGGAATCACCTGGAGAAGGAACCAAGTGCGTGGACAGAAAGAAAATGCATATAAACTGAGTACCTGCCCCATGTTGTGCTCATGAGTCATTTCATCTCATCCTTACAGTAACACTGGGGAGCGAGTGATAGTATTTCCATTTGATGGATCAGGAAAGCAAGGCTTCTAGCGGTTAAGGGACTTGCCCAAGGTCACTCAGCTGGGAAGGGGGAGAGGGAAGGCTGGGATTTGAGCCCAGGCTGCATGAAACTAGATCCGGAGTCCCCTCCTCCACCTCATGTCTATTCCAGAATTCCCAACACAATCGGAGATTCAGAAAAGCATCTAAAATTGAAGTAGGTGTAGGGCCTTATTCAGAAGCAACAGTGAGTAAATACATTCACAGATCAGGAACAACCCTTCCACCCACAAATGAGAGAGAGAGAAAGGGAGAGGGAGGTGAACTATGCTATTCCATGGTGGATGCACTTTCAATAAACACAGTGGGTGAAATTATGAAAGTGTTAAGCGCTGAACAATCAGCAACAAGCTGATTCATAACGCGAAGGGGCAGGGGCGGGTCCTGAGCACATTAACTGCCCTCTTCAGACGCTGAGAACAGGAACTGGACACGGAAGCAGCTGCCCCATTACCAGACAAATGTAGAGAAAGTGACAGTTCAGGGAAAAACAAGAGTGATTAAGGGATGGAAGAATCCATGAGTAAAGATGAAGAAATAATTATGCACAGCTTGGCTAACTCATAAATCAAGGACGTTCATTCCATCTACAAACACCAGCAAGGTGAAAAGAATCAAAGAAAGATGGGCTATTTAATGTACATTTAAAAGTGAAACGATGGCTAGAATTGAGAAAGAGCTAGAAGCTGAAAGTCAGGGACACGTGGACTCACTGTGAAAAATCACCTCGGTGCGGGGGTGGGAGAGGGAAGCAGCCAGAACCCCAGGGGGGTTGAGACACCAAGGAGATTGGACAAAGCATCAGATAAGGCACAGTAGGGAGCAGCGCCCCTCTGGGCTGAGGCGTGACCTCAGTCTTTTCCCTGCCTTCCTCTTACGGCTTCCACACCTCTCTCCCCCTCCTCCCCTTCACCTCAGGAAGACAGGATGGCAATTTGAGGAGGGAAATGGTGTCAACAAATATCGCAAGGTGTCATAACAGCAGCCCACCACTCGGTTTGATTTGGGACCATGGCAGAGGAGCATTAATTATCCCCCAAGAAACCAGCCCCACAGCAGAACGACCCTGAGGGCAGAGAAGCCCCTCAAGGCCTCTCCCCTGGAGCCTGCAGGGATCGGGTGACCAGGTTTATTTACCCAGAACCAGCTGTCGCAGGATTTACTGCCAGCACACGAGGGGTTCCCCAACACTGCAGACAGAGGAAGGTGACATTTGGGCAGAGTTTGGGCTTCGTCAGCCGCTGGAATCGCCTTCTGCCTGAAAGTGCCTTAGCCAGAGAAAGATGGAAGACCAGGGATTCGGTCTCCTTTCCACTGTGATAAAACCACTTGGCCCAACCTGTGAAGAATGAGTTTTTGTCCCGAAATGCCTCACTGAGGAAAAGGGGGCAGGCAGGACAGGAAGCCAAAGGGTCAAATGTGGGTTTGGGAAGAGGCTAGTACTTAAGAGATGTGGAGGGAGCAGGTGAAGGGTGATGCCTTCTTGAGAACGCACTGAACACCAAGGAAAAAACAAAAAGCAGTGGAGAGATGGAAGAACAGAGAAACCTAGTCGAGGTTGTATTATAAGCCCTCTGGGACCCAATGCCCCCGTTTCTTACATTGTCATGCATATTATTGGCCCTCCACAAAGGTTTGTCATCAACAGTGCAATTAAATAAACATAAGAACAATGCAAAGAATGGAAAGACACAGTGAGCAATGGGACACGGGGGCAAGCTAGGAGCTAAATAAGGCCCATGGCATAAATTACAAGCTTACTGAGGGCAGGGGAATCTGTCTACAAATTCTGCAGTATTTTCTCCTCCACAGAGCTCTAAGCGTTTAAGGGATAAATGATACCAGTTACAAAGTCAAGCGTTTTAAAATAGTGACAACCCCCAAGAGGTGAATTTCAGTCCTTTTTCAATTTCTCTCCTCGGTCTTTAAGTGATTTTTTTTCTCTCATAAAACGAGCACTCCAAGTTTTTAGTCTGATATGCTTCTCAGAACAGCCTGTTGGCTCTAAATAAGCTAAAGAGAAGTAATATAATAACCCTGGTTTGGAACATCAGGTCCAGCCATCGATTATGTGGCCAAGTGGCCTGGCTAGAGAGTGCTGGACCCTGGGCTCTCCATCTCGGGAGTCATCTTTTCGTGCTTACATCCATTCACCAAACCAGGAGCCAGCAAGCATCAGTGGTGGGCAAGCCACGGTGCTGGCCTTTGGGGAAGAAACCAAAATACACAGGACACTAGAAATGCAGGTCATCGAGGACAGGAAAGGCGTACTATTCATTTTATTTTTTTGTCCCTCAGTATCTACCACTGGGAAGAAGGACACTGCAAGCCACCATGAGTCATTTACTACTTAGTATAGATGAAGGCTCAGAATGACGTTAGTGTAAGGGTTTTTGAGAGATAGAGACAGAGACAGAGAGAAAGAGAGAGAGAGAAAAATGGAGAGAGGAGGAGGGCGTGGGTCCATAGAATGAGGGAGCACAAGCCAGAGTGAGGAGGGGAGGGCCCGACTGGGAAGACTAGAGGAAGCAAGACAAGTCATATAACTGTGTTAATTAATTAAACACACACAAGACAAAACTTCCTTACAAGTCACCTTACTGGAATCAAAGATAAAAGATACAAGCCCAGACCCTTGGGGTGTGATTGTGTGCATGTGATCACACAGGATACAGAAAAAGGTGAACAAACATCTATAAAACAATGTGACAATTGTTACAATAAAGTTAAAGAAAGGGATAATGGATGAAATTTTAAAATGAACTGTGGATTCGAAGATGTATTTGTATCCACGATAAATATCCTGATTGTGACGACTGTACTGTAACCCCTGTAAGAGAATATCCTGATCTTAGGAAATATACACTGAAGTATTTCAGGGTTTAAAAGAAAGTGGGTTTTGTTGTTGTTGTTGTTTTTTCCAATAGGCACATGTATACAACATCTGAAGAGCACACAGGATGAAAGAATGACTCCAGGGGGAGAGGAAGGGAAGGAGGAGAGTAGGGAGGGGCTTCACTGAGGATTTGACCTTTGAGTACAAGGGAAAAGACAGAGGAGTTCATTTGGAGAAGAGGGGTTGGAGAGAGGGCAGGCTAGGAAAAGGTCATGGGCAAAGGTGTGGCATGAAAGCACGGAGGACATGCCCTCCTGGACACCTTAAAGAGCGAAGCCTACCTAGAGTTTCCAATCTGTGAGAAAGGATGTGGACAACACAGATGGACAAGACTCTTTGGGTCAGTGAAGGGCAGGCTCTGCAGTTGGAAAGTCAAAAGCAATTCCTCAGTAGACACAATTCTCATCTACAAAATAACCACTGTCTGTCTTGTGAGACAGAGCCTATGCCTGTAATGAGTGCAAAAAACCTCGACTATTTTGAAAAAAAAAAAAAATTAAATCAGGGTCACCTCAGCCAGGAAGCACGCAGAATTGGGTTGGGTAAACTCAGTTTCCCAAACATTTATGAGCAACTTCTGTGTGCACGCACTGTGCTGGACCCTGGGGATACAAAGACGGAAAACACATGGTCCCCGCCTTCAAAGTAGATCACAGGCTGGTAATCAAGAAGAGCTTCTTAGACAAAGTGAGTTTCGAGTAGGAGAGCAGGGATGTGGATTGACAATCAGCCAGACCTCCAAGGGTTTGGCTTCTTCAGGCCTGCCACTGACCTCCAGGGGGGTGTTTGGTCTCTACTGTGGCTGGTACCCAGGCATCAATGCACTGATGCTAGGAGAGAAAGCCAGAATGGAAAGGCTATTTAGGAGCCAGCAGTGGTAGGAAGGGCCTTCTAAATTGGAGATAATTGACCTGTGCTTAGCTACAGTGACAAATCTGTTGGAGGAATATAACGAAATTAAATTGGTCAAGAAAATTAGAGGCCAATCTCATTTCTTCACCTAGATGCAAAAATCCTAGAAATTGAATTCAGCAGTGTATAAAAAAGATAATGTATTGTGGTCAAGTTAGGTTGATTCTAGGAATACAAGAGTGATTTAACATTAGAAAAGCTATTAATATAATTCACCATATTAATGGATAAAGGAGAAAAACCATATGGTTATCAAAACAAGTGTAGCAAAAAATATTTGCTAAAATTTACCACCAATTCATAATGAAATGTCCTACCTGATAAAGAGCTTTTATCAAATAATTACAGCAAACATCATTCTTCAAGGTGAAAGATTTGAAGCATTGCTTTAAAATCAGGAACAAGACAAAAATGTCCACATCAACTCTTCTTTCCAGCATTGTACTTGAAGTCCTATCCAGTGCAATAATAAAAAAGAAATAAAATGTATAAGTTTTGGAAAGGAAGAAATAAGACTGATATCTTTATAGATAATATAATTGCTTATTTAGAAAACACAACAGACTAGAAATTGCTGGAATTAATTTTTAAAAATTTAACAAGGTGGGTGAATAATATAAATTGATTGCATTTCTACCCTCCACCAATAAACAGAAAGCTTAATTTTAAAAGATGTCAGTTATTATAGCAACCAAAATTAAGGTACTTAGGAATAAACATGATGTAAGGTGTGGAAGACCTTTAAAAGAAAAAATTTTACTTTATTGAAAGACATTACATAAGACAAGTAAATGGAGAGATGAGCCACATTCATGGATAAAAAGTCATAATATGAAAATAACATCAACACTCTTCAAATTGATCTATAGAGTCAACTCAACTCAAGTCCTTATCTCAAGAGGGCTTTTTAAGTAATTTGACAAACTAATTCTAAAATTTATATGGAAGGGAAGAGTCCTAAAAGAAGCCAAGACATTCCTGGAAAAAAGAATAAGGTGGGCTTCCCTGGTGGTGCAGTGGTTGAGGGTCTGCCTGCCAATGCAGGGGACACGGGTTCGAGCCCTGGTCTGGGAGGATCCCACATGCCGCGGAGCAATTGGGCCCATGAGCCACAGCTGCTGAGCCTGTGCGCCTGGAGCTTGTGCTTTGCAACAAGAGAGGCTGCAACAGTGGAGGGCCCACACACCGCGATGAAGAGTGGCCCCCGCTTGCCGCAACTAGAGAAAGCCCTCGTACAGAAACGAAGACCCAACACAGCCAAAAATAAATAAATAAATAAATAATAAAACAGTTCTTTAAAAAAAAAAGAATAAGATGTAAGGACTTTCTCTACTATATATAAAACATACTACAAAGCCCTAGTAAGTAATATAGTGTGATATACGTACAGGGACAGATAAATTGACCAATGGAATTGAATAGAATGCCCCAAAGCAGAACTACACGTATATGGAATCCAGATTTATGACAGAGATGGCACAGCAGACCACCAGAGAAAGGAGAGATTATCCAGTATATGGTACACAATTTGTAATTTACATGGGTGAAAAAAAGATGGGTTCCTATCTCACACCATATCCAAAAGTAAATTCTGCGTGAATTAAAAGCAAAATGTAGGGACTTCCCTGGTGGTCCAAGACTCCACGCTCTCAGTGCAGGGGGCCTGGGTTTGATACCTGGTCAGGGAACTAGATCCCATAGGCATGCTGCAACTAAGAGTTCACATGCCGCAGCTAAGAAGTCCACATGCTGCAACTAAAACAAAAGATCCTGCGTGCCGCAACTAAGACCCAGCACACAAAATAAATAAATAAATTTTTAAAAAGTCTTTAAAAAAGAGCAAAATGTACAAGGCAACACTTTAAAATTTTTAGAAGAAAATATAGAACAATTTATCATATCAGGAGAGAGAAGGATTTCTTATACAAGGTACAAAATGTACCAACCACAAAATAAAAGATTGATATATTAGACTATATTAAAAATAAGAATGTCTTTCATCAAACTGTATCTTATAGAAAGTGAGAAGGCAAGCCACAAAGTGGGAGAAGATATCTGTAATGCATATAACTGACAAATGAATAGGTAAGAAAATTTTCCTATAGCTGTCTGCACGTTCATTTCCTGGTCTCCTTCAGAACCTTGCTCAAATGTCATGTTTTTCATAAAACCTTCCCTGTCCCCTGTTTAAAAAATTGCAAGCTCACCACCACTCCCTGCCTATTGCCCTTTCCTGCCTTATTTTTAGCTATAACATTTATCATTACCATACATACTATACATGTAACTAAATGATTTGATTGCCTTCCACCCCTCTCCTCAGTAGACTATAAACTCCTAAATGAGACAAGGAATTTTGATCTATTTCGTTCACTGCCTTATTCCCAGCATATAGAAGAGTGCCTGGCACATAGCAGGTACTCAATGAATATTTGTTGACTAAAACTCCTACCAATCAATAATAATAATACCAACAACTCAATAGAAAAAAAAATGAGCAAAAGACTTAAACAGGAATTTCAATAAGAAAAAACACAACTTGTCAATAAACATATAAAAAGATGCTCGAATTTCTTAATAATCAGGGAAATGCAAATTAAGACCAAAATGAGATAGTATTTTATACTTACCAGATTGGAAAACATTAAGAATTCTGACAATACTAAGCGCATTGGCAAGGATGAGGCACACAGGAAACTCTTAATACACCTGCTGGTGGGAGTGGAAATTATTTCCCTCTTTAGAAAACACTTTGAGATTATCTTGTAAAGGTGAGCATGTGTGTAGCCTGTATGTCAATTTATCTGTTCTTAGGTTTATACTCTGAAACATTGCCACTCAAAGTACAGTCCACAGACTTGTGCCAGTATGTGAAGGAACGATCTGATACAAGCCAGCCACCTTGAGACAAGTACAGAAATTGACAGTAAGGATTAAGAAAATTTGATAGCAACTTGACACTGCCATTCTATATTTATTTTTTAGACTTTTTTATCATGGTAAAATATACATAACATAAAATTTGACCATTTTAATCATTTTTAAGGGTACAGTTCAGTGGCATTAAAAGTACATTCACACTGTTGTGCAACCATCACCACCATCCATATCTAGAACTTTTTTTTTCATCTTTCCAAACTGAAATTCCACACCCACTAAACAATAAATCTGTATTCCTCCTGCACCCCCAACTCCTGGCAACCATTTTTTCTGGCTCTATGAATTTGACTACTCTCGGTATCTCATATGAGTGGAATATCATACAGTATTTGTCCTTGTGTGACTGCCCTATTTCTCTTTAGCATAACGTCCTCAAGTTTCACCCACATTGTAGCATGTGTCAGAAATGCTTTCCTTTTTAAGGCTGAATAATATTCCATTGAATCTATGTACCACCTTCTGTTTATCATTCATCCATTGATGGACACCTGGGTTACTTCTGCCCTTTGTCTATTGTGAATAATTGCCCTACTATATTTATTGAAATATAATTTATGCCTGTTGAATATAACAATTAAAACTGGGCTTTCTGTTTGTATGTCTTTGAATTTTTAATAATCTCATTTTCCAAGTAATTCGTTTTTATGGTATTTTACAAAAATAATCTGTGACAGATTGGAAATTTTTCTAAATCTACCCACAGATAGTTCAAGGGGCACAACCCTGGAGCAAGGGTTTCCAAACTTTTCTAACACCCATGAAAAGAAAAACTCCACATCACAGCCCAGGACACATAAACATAACTGAAACAAAAGTTTCACAAAACAATACTTAACCATTTCCACAGGAAATGCACTAAGGTAGTTAATTGCTCTGTTTTATATTTTTTTGCGGTACGTGGGCCTCTCACTGTTGTGGCCTCTCCCGTTGCGGAGCACAGGCTCGGGACGCGCAGGCTCAGCGGCCATGGCTCACGGGCCCAGCCGCTCCACGGCATGTGGGATCTTCCCGGACTGGGGCACGAACCCGTGTCCCCTGCATCGGCAGGCGGACTCTCAACCACTGCGCCACCACGGAAGCCCCATATTTTTTTTAAAATCCTGGTTGAATCTATTAAATTGATTTCACAGGCCACTACAAATCATGAATCCCAGTAGGAAAGCCAGTGCTCTTGAGAAATTCTTGCACATGTGTGTCAGGAGCCATGTAAGAGAATATTTCCAGTAGCATTTATTCGTGTAAAAAAAATAAATAAGGAAAACAACCCAAACATCCATCAATAGGAAGCTAAATGAATAAATTGTGATATATTCACCTAATACAATATTACTGGGGCTCAATCAATGTTTATTGAATGAATTAATAAACAGCTGTGAAAATGAAGTACAGCCACATGGAGCAGTTTGGCTGAATCTTAGAAATACAATGTGGAGTGGACAAAGCAAGTCACAGTTGATTCTATACTGAACAAAACTATTTTTAAAAAGCTAAATAAGGGCTTCCCTGGTGGCGCAGTGGTTGAGAATCTGCCTGCCGATGCAGGGGACATGGGTTCGAGCCCTGGTCTGGGAAGATCCCACATGCCGCAGAGCAACTGGGCCCGTGAGCCACAATTACGGAGCCTGCGCGTCTGGAGCCTGTGCTCCGCAACAACAGAGGCCACGATAGTGAGAGGCCTGCGCACCGCGATGAAGAGTGGCCCCCGCTTGCCACAACTAGAGAAAGCCCATGCACAGAAACGAAGACCCAACACAGCCATAAATAAATAAATAAATACATTTAAAAAAAAAAAAGCGAGCAAAAGTAAACACTATATTGTTTAGGGATCCATGCATGTGATAGGACTACCCTAAAAATCAAAGGAACAATAAACACAAAATTCAGGACAGAAGTTACCTCTGGGGAGTAGGGAGAGGGTTGGATCAGGGAGTTCACAGTAGCTTAACAGAATTGGAAATGTTATTAAGTCGGGTGGTTTACAAATGTTCATTATTATGCTTTGTACTTAGATATACATTGTATATATTCTTTTATCTATCAAATGTTTTTTAAAAGATAGAAATGAAGTTGATGAAATTGGAGGACAGAGAATTCTAGCCACATTGCGCAAGCCATTGATATTTAAAAATATCAGTAAAATAGGGCCCCCTGATCTTCTTCCAAGAGTGTGAAAAAAATAGCTGATAAGCTTTTTTTCAGACTGAAAAGAAGGGTATCCAGACAAGGTGTTGAATTGGCTATCATTTCCCATTATAGAATAACTGCTCCAGTTTCCTTACATCCATCCACCAAACTCCCACCCCCTAACTGTTTCCAACAACCATGGAATGTTCTTCTGCATCCCTGACTGTTGGTTGCTCTTAGAATTCTGGGTTAGGGGTCTTGGGGAGGCAATAGAAGAAGACTACAGCCCCTCAAGGGTAGGGGCCAAGCTTTATTCATCTTCATGTTTATAATTTTCAGCCCAGTGCCTGTGCAGAATAAGTACTGGATAGTTCTTTCCTGTACAACTGAATGAGGCACCGAATGAAAGAATAAATGACTATTGCAATTAAGCTAAGGATGCTATACCATTTCTGTCACTGCTGATAACATGAGATTATTTCAGCCTGCTCTGACTCATGATCTAACCTGAGACATGGTAATGGGCGTGGCTTCCCCAAAGGTATTTATGAATTAAAGATCTGAGGGAGAAGGTAAGATGAGGTCCCAGGATAAAAGTGGGGAAGCAGTCGCCTTTAAAATAAAAATGAGAAATCTTGGGAATTTTTAAAGCCCAGTTGGGCATATCGGTAAGCTAGTGATTATCTTTTTTATCCCCACTTTAATTTTTATCACGGTTAATCCCAGAGTGTCATGAGCAGAGTACAGTGGTTAACATAACGGAATGTGGAGGCATTGTCCGGGTTTGAATCCAGATTCCTCCACTTCCTGGGGAAGCTTGGGCAAATTACTTAACCTCCCTGTACCTCAGTTTTATCATCTGTAAATGGAGATGATAATAGCACCAACACAGAATTGTAATGACAAAAAATGATTCAGTGAGTATATAGTCATAAAGAGAACAGCGCCTAGCACACAGCAAGCACCCTATCAGTGTTGTTAAATAAAATCTTCACCTAGATCGACAAATACACTCGTGTGCCCACGTGCCTCCTGTACTCTTAGGGTTAGTTGCTGTGTGGGTACTCAGACTTTTACTGTGACAGAACAGTTTCTGTGGCCTTTTCCGTGGAAAGCCCTTGAGAGGTTTCATCTTCATGGAGCTTTGCTATAGGACCCTTTGCTTAATTAGCATCCTTGAAGTCCTGTTGTTGGTACCTTCTAAGATTGTCTTTAATATATACATAGATTCCTGACATGCTGCCTTCATAATGCCTGTCCCACCATTCTTTCTTTTCCCTTCTCTCTCTCTTTCTCTCTGCTTCCTCTGCCCTCTTGGACTGTTGGCAACAGCCTCGTAACAGATTTCCATTCCTCTAGTCTTTGTTTCTGCCAGTTCATCCTTGGCCCCAGGGACACATTAAATCTTCCTCAAACAACCGTTTGCACACATCATTCTCACCCACCCCCTCTGCTCAGAACCCTCCACTCCTTTGCCACCATGTACAAATTCCTTAGCTTGACTATCAAGACCTCTAGTGCGAATTTAGCCTTGCTCTCCCACTTTATCTTTCTCTATCTGCCTTTACAAACTTTTTTTTTTAGGCAACCAAATTAGCCTATTAGTTGCTCTATACCGGTCATGCCTATACCCACCCAGGCAACACCATTTCTTCCACTCCCAAGCCTGGAATGCTCTTCTCGTGACTTCAGAGCCTGGGGAAGACACTCTAAGAGGTAAGAGAAGGGCATCAAAATGGAGATGGGGGAATATCAAAAGCAAATTTTATGTTTCTAACTTGTTCCCTGACTTGGCCGTGATCCCAGGAATGGGAGAAGGATTCTCTCCCTCTTCCTCCTTCAAAAAAGGCACAGAGCATGGAGGTTAAGGGCATGGGCTCTGGCTCTGTTGTTTCCTGGCTGTGCCTCAGTTTTGCTCATCTGTAAAAGGAAGCTAGAAACAGCACCCTCTGGAGTGGATGTGGTGATGAGCCACACAGGTCCCCCTTCAAGGCTGAGATCCGTATTCTCCCAGCTGTGAGAGTGTTGGCTGCCGACTGCTCGCACAGAGTCCCTTCCAGGAATTGCCCTTAAACAAAGGGAGCTGCACCACCCAAGATGATGCCCTCTCTCTGGGGCAGCCTGCAACCAGTGAGGGGTCAACAGTGGGGACAGAAGCCTGGCCTCTTTGCCTTAACTGGACAACTCTAAAGGGCCATTCCAGCTTCTAATCTCCCCATAAAGTTCACTGAGGCCTCTGTTGTGACTGCACCAGAGCCCAGCTTCTCTCTCTGCCCAATCCAGCTTCCTTTCCTTCCCCTCACAGGTGTTGTTCCCAAAACTACTCCTCAATAGACTACATGCATGCAAATATCTGCTTCAGAGTCTGTTTCCCAGGAAACCTGACCTACAATGGTTGGTCTAAGAAAACAGTCCCAAAAATGAGACTTTGGAAGAGGATCACTTGCTGCCTGACTGGCTCTGAGGACCTCATGACTAATGGTAGGTCAACAGTGAGAGCACCGGGCATGTGGTTAGGGTGCAACTGCTAAAATTTTCAGTGGTGATGACCTGGGATGGGACACAGTTGGACATTAATGCACTGGCGGTGCAGCTTATCAAGTGTTTGAGAGCTTCTGGTAAGAACTATTTGTAAAGACTGTAGAATGAGATGGCTGTTGCTGGGGGTTAGGGGAGGGGCAGTGGATTGATTCACTGAAGAAAGACAACGAAAGGCCCAGAATGATTAATCACCAATATAAGGCAAAGTGTAAAAGCTTGAGGGCAGCCTATATAAGGTAGCATAGAAAGAGACTCTTAGCTCCTGTACCAGAGGGCAGAGGATCAGGCCCAGAACTTAATTATAAGAAGATTGAATTCTCAACACTAGCAGAGCTGATTGGAAAGATCTGGGGATCTGATTGGAAAGAATGGGACCCTGAGACTCTCATGAGGCTGAAAACCAAGATATTGGTCAGGGTTGCAGTCATCTTGAGGTTCAGCTAAGACTGGAGCACCTGCTTCCAAGATCACTCTCATGGCTTTGGCAGGCCCTAGAAGATCCTTTTCTAAGCTCATTCCTGCAATTGCAGGTAGGCCTTGGGACCTTGCCATGTATCCTGAATGTCCTTACAACACAGCAGCTGGTGATCAGAGACAGAGACAGAGAGAGAACCAGAGGGTCTCCCGAGACAGAACCTACAGCCTCTTTGGAGGCTAATCTTGGAAGGGCCATCCCATCATATCTGCCATTTTCTATGCGTTAGAAGCAAGCCACAGGGTCTGCTCCATATACCAGTAGAGGAGAGTACACAAGGGAGTGAGTGCTGGGGGCGGGGATCACTTGGGGACCATCTTTGAGTCTGCTTCCCACAACCTAGCAGGCCTTTTCAGGTGCTAGAGACGACATGTTCTACACTTGAGGACATTGCTCTGACCCATTTACTTAGTGACAAGGAAGACTGTCAGCTTTCAGTGGGGCCCAGAGCACAAAAGGGCTCTGCAGCAGTTGCAGGCTGTGGTGCAATTGCCTCCATGGTATTCAAGGCATCTATGGCGGGACGAGACACTGTGTGGAGTTTGTGGCAAAAGCCCCAAGAAGAATCCCAACTTAGCCCCCTGGGGCTCCGGAGGAAGCCCACGCCATCTGTCACAATGGTTTTTGCCCATTCAAACACCAGCAACCACTGTTCTGTTGAGCCCTGGGAGACGCAGAGCATCTGATTAAGGGACATTAAGTGATCTTGCATCCAGAGCTGCCCATCACAAGATGGGTTCTGTCAGGTCCACTTAGTCATACAGTCACATGGGCTCAGAGCTCTCCGTCATCAGATGCAAGTGGTATATCCAGACACTATGTCCACAGCAGAGGAGGTGTGTGGTGGGTATCAGAACCAGTGGAGAAGCAGCAAGTGGGGAGAGGGCACCTGGGAGAAAAGTCTCTGTTCTCTGTATGTTGAGGGTGGCAGCAATGAATCTCCCTTTCATCTACCAGCACCACTCCCCATTCCATCATAATTGTCTAATAACTTCGACATTCATCTAAAATATGAGAATTGGGGCCTGAGAGTGACACTGAAGCCCAGCTTTCACAAAACTTGCTTAGCAAAGCAAAAGGTGTTTCCCAAGTTGGATCTCATTCTTCCTGCTTGGACAACCCCTGCAGCTGTGTAAAGACACCCTGAGTCTCCTTGTTCTCTCCTTCTCCAGTCCTTGAGGGGTATCCCAAAGCCCCATTCCCCCCACATCCTCCTCAACCTGACCCTTCATTTTCTTAAGAGCCTTACCAGGTCCCACATCTATCCAGGTTGTGAGGTCCCAAGAAACAAGGCAGCAGGCCGGCACACACTGACCCACTGACCAAGAAGAGCACCACAGTCCACTCACTCACCCCAGCTCATCTTGACAGAAAAGGGCTCCAGTCTTGCTGAAGGAGGCTAGCTTTCCCATGATTCTTCCCTACTCCAGGCAGGAGTCTTTGGTTGCAAGCAACAGAAGCAAACTTTGGCTAACTTAAGCAAGGGGATGTATTGGGAGGGTGGGGCCAGTTCACAGAATCAAGAGACAGCTGAGAATGAGGCTGAAAGAGTTGGGAACAATGACAGCCATGACATCCTGGAATAGGAGCTAATCAACCATCTTGTTGGGGCTGCTTCTTGCACAATGTTACGCTGTCCTTCTGTTACTTTGGTTAAGATCCCAAGTCCTTGAATCTGATTGGCTTGGCTTGAGTAAAATGCCCTCTCCTTGGCCACCTTGATTGACAACGCAACTGAGACTGGAGCAGAAGCAACTGCCCAAAACAGAAATTGGGGCTCTTATCAAAAGAAGGGCGCAGGGCTTCCCTGGTGGCGCAGTGGTTGAGAGTCCGCGTGCCAATGCGGGCGACACGGGTTCGTGCCCCGGTCCGGGAAGATCCCACATGCTGCAGAGCGGCTAGGCCCGTGAGCCATGGCCGCTGAGCCTGCGCGTCCGGAGCCTGTGCTCCGCAGCGGGACAGGCCACAACAGTGAGAGGCCCGCGTACCGCAAAAAAAAGGAAAAGAAGGGAGCAGAATGTTGGGCAACCAAAAACTATGTGCATTCAAAACACCCCCAGTCTCTCCCCACTTGCACAATTTACTTGTCTACCAAGATTCCGAGTGCTGTGTATGAAAAGTTGGCAGAACCGTAAACTAAACCTCATGATAGGCAGGATTGAAATCAGTGGAAGGAAGCTCAGTTTCAGGAGAATTTGGGCTTTTTGGATCAGAAGACCATATTCTAGTCCCAGCACTGCTACTAACTGTGACCTCTGTTTCTTCATCTAAGCAATGGGGTAGGCAGTGATCTATCCAGCAGGTCATTATAAGCATCAAAATAGTGCGGCTTCCCTGGTGGCACGGCACAATGGTTAAGAATCCGCCTGCCAATCCAGGAGACATGGGTTTGAGCCCTGGTCCAGGAAGGTCCCACATGCCACAGAGCAACTAAGCCTGTGCACCACAGCTACTGAATCCTGCATGCCCTAGAGCCCATGCTCTGCAACGAGAGAAGCCAACACAATAAGATGCACATGCACCACAACAAAGAGTAGCCCGACTCGCTGCAACTAGAAAAGCCGGCACGCAGCAACGAAGACCCAACGCAGCCAAAAATAAATAAATAAATAAATTTATTTTAAAAAAATGATAGGGTGCTTGAAGGCACTTCGAAGGCTGTTAAACGTGCAAACTTGAGGGACTGTTATTGGTCGTTTGGGTTTTTCTAATTTACTTTGCAGATCACGTCATATTGACTACTTAACCTGAGATTGCATTTGGCCAGAAGCAGTGCAGTTCTGACCTTAGCTGGCAGACAGGCTGCAGTGAAGCGAGAGGAAGGAGAGAGCTCTGCAGGTAATGCAGTGGGCAGTCTTATTTCAGCCTATTTTGCAATGCAATGATCTTGAGGAAATATCAGGATGCAGTTCATAGAGAGTTCTTACTAACTCAGAAAAATCAACTCCAGTGCGAGTCAAGAAATAGAAAACTGCTAGAGTGTAGGAAATAGCCATTTGCAAGAACACATCAGATATTCAATATTCAACACAGTGGCAATGTAGCATATGCGTTCAGCACACGAGATTTGAGTCATGAAGACCTGAGTTTGAACTCTAGTCCCATCCCTTGCCTCATCTATGTGAGTACAGTAATAATCCATTAAACAAATATTTATTGAGGACTTATTATATGCCAGGCATTATTTTAGGCACTGATGGTACAATGGTGAACAATATAGATGACAAACCCCTGCTGCCCTCGTGGCCTTTCCTTTCCAGTGGGAGAAGAAAGTAAATAAAGAACCAAAAAAAGGTAAAATATATGGGATATCAGGTAGTAATAAATGCTATGGAAAAAATAAAGCAGAGAAGGAAGCCATTGGGGTGACTGGGGAAGAGTTACTATAATCTATAGCGTGATTAGGTGACAACCCAGTGGTGACACTTGATGTGATGGTGACATCTGAACCAAGAGTTGAGAGA
The DNA here is from genome assembly GCF_003676395.1 of Aethalodelphis obliquidens. NCBI lineage: Eukaryota > Metazoa > Chordata > Mammalia > Artiodactyla > Delphinidae > Aethalodelphis > Aethalodelphis obliquidens. The sequence continues at coordinate 3,842,783 of NW_020837958.1, read as the reverse complement.
AGCAAAGGACTGTGCTAGGCAGGTGTCTGGGGGAAGATTATTCCAAGCAGAGGGAACACCAAGTGCAAAGGTCTGGTGGTGAGAGCACACATGGAAAGTTCAAGGAACAACAGGCAGCCAGGATGGCTGGAGGAGACCTTATAGCTGCAGAGAAGATGGAGATTAGGGCAGAGTGTTGAAGACAGGGCAGATGCCTAGGACTGGTAGGTACAGTACTTTGGCTTTTACTCTGAAGGAGATGGGGAGCCACTGAAGGGTTTTGAACAGGAAAGTAACATATTCTAATGTACATTTTAAAGTCTCATTTGAGCTGCTATGCTTAAGTGAGGGCAGAAGAGGGAAACCAGTTAGGAGGCTATAGCAAAAATCCAGGTGAGACTTCCAGTTTCTGGTCCAGCTGTAAGGAGCTTGGGAGTTATCGCTTTGTCCTAACGACAAGTAAAAGGCTGAAAAACTGAAAAAACAGTTTAGATTCATCAGAGAAGTGAGGTCTCAAGGCAAACTGCTGCCCCCACAAATGTGGACAGCCCGCCAGGCCAATACATAGAATCACCACTTAGAGCAGAGTCCACGAGCAGAAACATCGGTGGGAAGCAGTGCCCGGGCAGGAAAACCTGGACTGTAATTGACAAACTTCCTGAGGCTCAGTGTGCACAAGTCTGAGCGTTAAAAACTCCAGAAGGGCTTCCCTGGTGGCGCAGTGGTTAAGAATCTGCCTGCCAATGCAGGGGACACGGGTTTGAGCCCTGGTCCGGGAAGATCCCACATGCCACCGAGCAAATAAGCCCGTGCACCACAACTACTGAAGCCGGCGCACCTAGAGCCTGTGCTCCGCAACAAGAGAAGCCACTGCGATGAGAGGTCTGTGCACCACAACGAAGAGGAACCTCCGCTTGCCGCAACTGGAGAAAGCCCACGCGCAGCAACGAAGCCCCAGTGCAGCCAAAAATAAAAATAAATAAAATAAATTTATAAAAAAAGAAAAAAAAAAAAAAAAAACTCCAGAAGACTCAGTCATGGAGAGGTGCCCGCACTTTGGTGAGTTTTACCTCCAGGGACTCAACCGTGTTCTCATGGTGAATATTGGAGAAAAACCCCTCCAGCTTCTGGCTTGGGTAAAAGAAAAGGAACCATTCTGAAATACACCAGAGCATTCCGTTCTTCTTAACAAGGCTTGCCCTCAAGAGAAACTATTTTACAAGAGTCTAAACTATTGGGCAGTTTCCAGAGCATAATCCTCATGGAGAAAGGGAGATACCCAGCTCCAGCCCTCTCTCCTCATCCTCTCCCATCTAAGCTGGGGGTGGGGTGTGGGGGGAGAGGCTGAGAAGCACTTGTGAAATTCACAGTCCAGGGGTACAGACTCACTGTAAGACTGCAACCTCATCAAGGGACTACAGAATGCTTTCTTCCCCCAATACCTTACCCTACATTACTAAAGGCCTATTTACTGCAGTTCCTTTTACCCAGTATAGCATGTCCTCCTAATAAGAAAAAATTATAAGGCATATCAAAAGGCAAAACAACACTTGTCTTGAAGAGTCAGAACACACATCAAAACCAGACTCAGAGATGGCAGAGATGATGGAATTATCACACTGGGAATTCAAGACAACTATGATTAATATGCTATGGATTCCAATGGATGAAGTAGACAGTATGCAAGAACAGATGGGTAATGTAAACAGAGAGATGGGAGTTATAAGAATGAATCAAGGGACTTCCCCGGTGGTGCAGTGGTTTAGAATCTGCCTGCCAGTGCAGGGGACATGGATTCGATCCCTGGTCCAGGAAGATCTCACGTGCCACGGAGCAACTAAGCCCATGTGCCACAGCTACTGAGCCCACATACCACAACTACTGAAGCCCACAAGCCTAGAGCCCATGCTCCCCAACAAGAGGAGCCACCTCAGTGAGAAGCCCACGCACAGCAAAGAGTAGCCCCATCTCACCACAACTAGAGAAAGCCCACGCACAGCAATAAACACCCAATGCAGCCAAAAATAAATAAATAAATAAAAAGAATGACTCAAAAAGAAATGCCAGAGATCAAAAACACAGTAACAGAAATGAAGAATGCCATTGATGGGCTCATTAATAGACTGCACATGGCTGAGGAAAGAGTCACTGAGCCTGTGGCTATCTCAATAGAAACTTCCAAAATTGAAAAGTAAAGAGATAAAAGACTGAGAAAAAAAAAAACAGAACAGAATACCCAAGAATACCAAGAACTGTGGGACAACTACAAACGGTATAACATACACTTAATGGGAATACCAGAAGGAGAAAAAAAGAGAGAAGAAACAGAAAAAATATCTGAAGCAAAAATGACCGAGAAATTCCCTGAATTAATGTCAGACACCAAACCACAGATCCAAGAAGTTCAGAGGACACCAAGCAGGATAAATGTGCCCCACCTCCAAAAAAAAACTATGCCTAGACATATATTCAAAATGCAGAAAATCAAAGATAAAGGAAAAAATCTTAAAAGAAGCCAGAAGAAAAAATTACCTTATCATAGAGGAGCAAAGATAAGAAATACATCTGACTTCTCTTAAGAAACCATACAAGTAAGTAGAGAGCAGGGTGAAATATTTAAAGGGCTGGGAGAAAAAAACCACCAACACCGAATTCTGTCCCCTGTGAAATTAGCCTTCAAAAGTAAAGAAGAAATAAAGACTTTCTCAGACAAACAAAAAATGAGGGAGTTTGTTGCTAGCAGACTTGCCTTGAAAGAAATGCTAAAAGTTCTTTAGAGAGAAGGAAAATTATATAGGTCAAAAACTTTCATTTACATAAAGAAAGGAAGAGCAATGGAGAAGGAAGAAGTGAAGGTATAATAAAAACTTTTACTTTTATTATTCTTAATTGAGCTAACAGAGAACTGTTCAAAATAATAATAGTAACCATGTATTCAATATGTGTGTGTGTCTGTGTGTGTGTGCACATGCTTACTTATAAGTGAAAGGAATGACAGCAATGATACAAGGGACAGGAAGGAGGAAATAGGATTATTTTGTTATTATAAGGTACTTGCACTACCAATGAAGTAGTATAGTGTTATTTGAAAGTGGAATTGGATGAGCTGTAAATATATATTGCAAACTCTGGTGTAATGACTAAAAAGAATAAAAAAGGAATCATAACTGATATGTTAAGAAAGGAGAGAAAGTGGAATCACATAAAATGCTCAGTTAAAACCACAAAAGGAAGAAAAGGAGTAGAAGACAAAAACGGGAATAAAGAACAAGGGCAATGCATAGCAAACGGTAACAAATATGGTAGCTATTAATCCGACTATACCAATAATCACTTTAGAATTTAAACATCAGTGGTCTAAATAAACCAATTAAAGAACAGAGATTGTCAGAGTGGATCAAAAAAACAAGAGCCAACTCCAGGTTGTCTACAAGAAACCTACTTTAAATAGAAAGACAAACATAGAGTAAAGTAAATGGATGGAGCAAGATATACCATGTTAACACTAATCAAAAGAAAGCAGGAGTAGCTGTATTAATTCAGACAGAAAAGACTTCAGAGCAAGGAAAGTTATCAGAGATAAAGAGGAGTATTACATAATGATAAAGAGGTCAATTCTCCAGGAAGACATATCAATCCTTAATGTATAGGCTCCTAACAACAGAGTGTCAAAACATGAGAAGCAGAAAGTGACAGAACTGCAAGGAGAAAAAGATGAACCCACTATTGCAGTTGGAGACTCCAACACCCCTCTATCAGAAAGAAACAGATCCAGCAGGTAGAGAATCAGTAAGGACATAGTTGAATTCAATAGGACCACCAATCAACCAGATATAATTTATGTCTACAGACTGCTTCACCCAACAACAGCAGAATGCATATTCTTCTCAAGTCCACATGGAACATTCACCAAGATGGACCACATTCTGGGCCATAAAACACACATTAAATTTAAAAGAATAGAAATCATGCAATGTCTGCTCTTAGACCACAACAGAATTAAACTAGAAATCAATAACAGAAAGATAACTGGACAAGCCCCAAATACTTGGAGATTAAACAACACACTTCTAAATAACACAAAGTCAAAGGAGAAATTTCAAGAAAAAATTTTAAATATTTTACTAAATGAAAATGAAAACACAACTTATTAGAATGTGTGGGATACAGCAAAAGCAGTCATTAGAAGGAAACTGATAGCATTGAATGTGTATATTACAAAAAGAAAAATCTAAAAGTCAGTCATCTGAACATTCACCTTAGGAAACTAGAAAGAGAAGAGAAATTAAATCCAAAGTAAGCAGAAGAAAAAAAAAACTATAAAAATTAGAGCAGACATTAATGCAATTGAAATAGGTAATCAATAGAAAAAAAATCCAACAAAACCAAAAGTTGGTTCTTTGAAAAGATACATAAAATTGATAAGCCTTTACTGGGCTAAGTAAAAAAGAAAGAGGACATAAATTACCAATGTCAGAAATGAAAGAGGGCTTCCCTGGTGGCACAGTGGTTAAGAATCTGCCTGCCAAGGCAGGGGACACAGGTTCGATCCCTGGTCCAGGAAGATCCCACATGCTACAGAGCAACTAAGCCCATGCTCCACAACTACTGAGCCTGTGCTCTAGAGCCCACGAGCCACAACTACTGAGCCTGCATGCCACAACTACTGAAGCCTGCGTGCCTAGAGCCCGTGCTCCACAACAAGAGAAGCTACTGCAATGAGAAGCCCATGCACCACAACAAAGAGTAGCCCCCTCTCGCTGCAACTAGAGAAAGCCCGTGTGCAGTAACAAAGAGCCAACGCAGCGAAAGATAAAAAATAATTAATTAATTTTTTTAAAAAAGTAAAGAAAGAGACAACATTACTACAGATCCCATGGACATTAAGAGAATAATCAAGGAATAGCATGAACGACTCTATGCCCACAAATTTGATAACCTAGATGAAATGACCCAGTTATTTAAAAGACACAGTCTGCCAAAAGTCATACAAGGAGAAATAGACGATCTGAATAGGCCTATGTAAATTAGAGAAATTGAATCAATAATTAATAATCCTCCAAAACAGAAAGCACTAGGCCCAGATGGGTTCACTGGTGAATTCTACTAAAAATTTAAGGAAGAAATTATACTAATTCTGTACAGTCTCTTTCAGAGTATAGAAGCAGAGGGAGTACTTCCTAACTCATTCTTTGAGGCTAGCATTACCAGTACCCTAATATCAAAACCAGACAAAGACATTATAAGAAAACTACAGACCAGTATCTCTCACGAACATAGGTGCAAAAATCCTCAACAAAATATTAGCAAAGCTAATCCAACAATGTATAGAAAGAATTATACACCATGACCAAATGGGATTCACCCCAAGTTTGGGAGGCTGGTTCAACATTTGAAAATCAATTAATGTAATCCATCACATCAAGCCAAAGAAGAAAAATCACATAACCATACCAACAGATGAGGAAAAAGCATTTGACACAATGAAACACTCATTCATGATAAAACTCTCAGCAAACTAGAAATAGAGGGGAATTTCCCCAATTTGGTAAAGAACATCTGCAAAAAATTACAGTTAATATTATACATAAACGGTAAGAAACTGGAAGCTTTCCCACTAAGATCAGGAACAAGGCAAGGATACCCCTTCTCACCATTCCTTCTCAACATCATCTTGGAAGTCCTAACTAATGCAATAAGACAAGAAAAGGAGATAAAAGGTACACAGATTGGGAAGGAAGAAATAAAACTCTCTTTGTTCATATATGACATGATTGTCTATAAAGAGAATTGGAAAGATTCAACCAAAAAACTCCTGGAACTAATAAGGGATTATAGCAAGTTTGCAGGATACAAGGTTAATATACAAAAGTCAATCACTTTCCAATATACTAGCAATGAACAAGCAGAATTTCAAATTAAAAATACAATACCATTGGGACTTCCCTGGTGGCACAGTGGTTAAGAATCCACCTGCCAATGCAGGGGACACGGGTTCGAGCCCTGGTCCGGGAAGATCCCACATGCCACGGAGCAACTAAGCCCGTGCGCCACAACTACTGAGCCTGTGCTCTAGAGCCCATGAGCCACAACTACTGAGCCCACGTGTCACACCTACTGAAGCCAGCATGCCTAGAGCCATGCTCCACAACAAGAGAAGCCACCACAATGAGAAGCCCGCGCACTGCAACAAAAAGTAGCCCCTGCTCACCGCAACTAGAGAAAGCCCGTGTGCGGCAACGAAGACCCAATGCAGCCAAAAATAAATAAATAAGAAAAGAAATGCAAATTAAAACAATAATAAGATTCCACTGCACATCTATTAGAATGGCCAAAACCCAGAATACTGACAACAGCAAATGCTGCTGAGGATGTGGAGCAACTGGAACTCCCATTCATTGCTGGTGGGAATGCAAAATGGTTCAGCCCCTCTGGAAGACAGTTTGACAGTTTCTTAAAAAGCTAAACATACTCTTAACATATGGTCCAACAGTCATGGTCCTTGGTATTTACCCAAAGGAGTTGAAAACATTCACACAAAAGCCTGCATACAGGTGTTTAGAGCAGCTTTATCCAAAATTGCCAAAACTTGGAAACAACCAAGATGCTCTTCAGTAGGTGAGTGGATGAACTGTGATACATTCAGACAATGGAATATTATTTAGCACTAAAAAGAAATGATCTATCAAGCCATGAAAAGACATGGAGGAACTTTAAGTGCATATTACTAAGTGAGAGAAGCCAATTTGAAAAGGCTACATACTGTATGAATCCAACTATATGACATTCTGGAAAAGGCAAAACTATGGAGAAAACAAAATGATCAGTGATTGCCAGGAGTTGGAGGAGGAAGGGATGAATAGGCAGAGCACAGAGGATTTTTTTTAGGGCAGTGAAATTATTCTGTATGATATTTTAATGGCATACATGTCATTATACATTTGTCAAAATCCACAGAACATACACCACCAAGAGTGAACTCTAATATAGACTATGGATTTGGGGTGATAATGATGTATCAGTGTAGGTTCACTGATTGTCACAAATGTACCTGTCTGGTGAGGGATGTTAATAATGTGGGAGGCTGGGGCAGGCAGAGGGTATAGGGGACACCTCTGAACCTTCCACTCAATTTTGCTGTGAATGTAAAAATGCTCTAAAAAATCAAGTCTATTTTTTTTTTTAATTCAGGTAAGAATCAAGGGTGGTTTGGCAAAAGTAGTAGCTGTGGAGGTACGGAGAAGCAGTTGGATTATGGATTCATCTTGAAAGAAGAGCCAACAGAATTGCCAGTGGATTGGTTGTGGAGTATGAGGGCAAGTGAAGATTCAGCCTATAGCCTAGACAAGACGACATATGACAATGACTTCACACAGTGCCAAGCACATATTAAATATTTAGCAAATACCAAAATCCCATAAAATTTCAGAAGAGATGATGGTCCTCAGCAATGTAATATCTTAGTTAGATAATTTGTGGAGGTGGGGTTCGGGACACACAAGGAAATTGAAAGAAGAGGATGGCTAAGCTCTAGTCAACTCTAATAACTCCTCTTTTATATATAAGCAATATTTTTTTTGTCGTCAGTAGCTCAGTTCTGGAAATAGGAGATAATAGAGTAGGAACAGAGAAAAACAAGAATGATTCACCCCAGGACCAGTACATAGTAATAACTCCAAAATAAATAAGTAACAGGGACATAATGTACATTACAGCACAGGAAACATAGTCAATAATATTGTAATAACTTTGTATGGTGCGAATCTATAAAAATATCAAATCACTATGTTGTACACCTGAAACTAATATAATATTGTAAGACAACTACACTTCAGTTTAAAAAAAGAAAGAAAAATAATGCCAGCCTTTAAAAAATGATAATAACTCCAGAGGTAACACTTATTAGTAATCACAGTGGCAATATTAGCTAGACAGGTGGAATGTTAGTTTTTGAAGGCCTGTGCTAAGCCACCCTCTTCATTGCAGTGCTTTTAGCATGAGGTAAATGAGGAGTCATTTGTGTTAAGGTGTGGAAAAAAAAAGCAAAAGGATTAGTTCTTTAAACACTGATTGTCAATTCCCAATACACTCTACTTTAGTTGGAACATTCCTATCATTTGTTGAGCCCTTACTATACATTAGGCACATGTATTTCTCTAGTGTTGAAATCAGCCTAGCTGATTTCAAGGTAGATATTATTGTGTCCATTTTACAGATGGGAAAAGTAAGGCTCATATAAGGGGATCACTAGCTAAAGAGCCGTGAACCTGGATTCAAACCCAAGCCTATGCATCTCCAAAGCTCATGCACATACCACACTGCCTCACTTTTGTTTTGTTAACAATAACCAACCTTCACTGAGCACTTACCTCAGGCCAGGCCCTGGTGTTTTACAATTATTAATATGAACTACTATTATCCCCATTTTACAGATGGAGAAACTGAGGCCTAGAGAAGTTAAGAAGCTTACTGTAGACATTTCAGCTGGTAAGTCAGGACCCAGGCACTGTAGTTCTAGATTGTATGGTCCATACTCTTATGGTTTTTTTGTTTGTTTTTTGTTTTGTTTTGTTTTGTTTTGCAGTACGCGGGCCTCTCACTGTTGTGGCCTCTCCCGTTGCGGAGCACAGGCTCCGGACGCGCAGGCTCAGCGGCCATGGCTCACGGGCCCAGCCGCTCCGCGGCACGTGGGATCTTCCCGGACCGGGGCACGAACCCGTGTCCCCTGCATTGGCAGGCGAACTCTCAACCACTGCGCCACCAGGGAAGCCCCTACTCTTACGTTTTTTTTTTAAAGTGCTTTTAAGAAATATAATAGTAATGTATACTCATGGTAACAATTTTAGAAAATTCAACAAAAAAATGAAAAAATCACCTATAATCCTACCATTCTGAGATAACCATGGTTATCATTTGGGTGGATAACATTTTAATCTTTTTCCTACACACAAACATTTTTTTAAAAAAATAAGATCATATTATATTTGTTTTAATCTATCCTTCATTTATTCACTTAATAATATGTTGTCGACATCTTTCTGTTTTAAATGTTTTCTACAATGGGGCTTTTTTTACTCTCTCGGGTCATGCACCTATTTAAGAATCCATAAGAATTCTCCCTTTCACCCAAAATGTGCACACACACACACACACACACACACACACACAATTTTGCATATAATTTCAGACTCCCTGAACCATGGATCCTGGAACCTCCAGTTCTACAATATTATTTCTTTTTCTTTATTGAAGTATAGTTGATTTATAATGTCGTGTTAATTTCTGCTGTACAGCAAAATGACTCAGTTATACATATATATATATGTATACATTCTTTTTAATATTCTTTTCCATTATGGTTTATCCCAGGATACCACATTATTTCTAATGCCTGAACAATATTCCATGATGGACGGATGCCCTATAAGTTACTAAACCAACCTAAGTCAGTCCCCTATGACTGGACATTTAGATTATTTCCAATTTTCCACTATTCTAAACAATATTGCAATGTCTGTTCCTATGGATAAATCTTTGAGTATAGCCCTAGTTATTGCCTTGGGATCAATTCCAAGAGTACGATCGCTTTTAAGGCTTTTGATAGTACTTCCAAATTGCCCTCCAGAAAGGTTGTATCTATTTACACTCCCGCCAGCAGCTTCTAAGAGGGCCCATTTTCCCCACATCATTGCTCACATCTGGTCTTATAAAACACTATATTCTGTACCTTTTTAACCCTGGCTCAGAACTTTTCTTTCTCCTCTTGCTGTCTTGAAAGCAGCAATTTCTGGCTCAAGGAACTGGAAACAGCAGTCTTTGGGGAAGACTCCAGGTTGGGAATTGCTGTCTTTCCCTGCTTCAACAAAACCACAAAGGCTGTGGTTTCATAGATTTAGCAGAAGACCCTTCTTTTCTTTGATAGAAAAAGCGTCACTGGGTGAGAAGAAACAAACAGGCTAACCTTTTTTTTTTTTAAATCTTGGTTGATTTTTAAACATTTATATTATGAAATGTTTGTCCCCAAGGGAACCAGGAGGGCTCCTTTTAGTAGATCTTAAAATTCATAGACAAGTAATTCTCCTTCTCTCCCACTTTAGACAGCCAAATCTGGCTTCTGATGTATAAAATTTACTAGAAAAAAAAACAAAAAAAACTTAAGTTTGGCTCAAGAACTCCACAAGAATGGTTATAATGAGAAATCTCTTGCATATAGTAGGCACTCAATAAATATTTGTTGAATCGCACCAGAAGACTGAGACACGCACCCTGGAGTAATAGGGAATTTCGTGTACGTGTTTAACTACTAAAGCTTTCATTAACTGTGGCAGTGTTAAATACAGCCGGTACTAATGAGGGGGAGTGGTGACCTGAATACACCAAAACAGAGGGAAATCCCAGATCAACTCTATTTAGTCTTGAAATACAGTCCATCATTTTTTTTTTCTCTAACAAATGTACCTTTCCAATTCTGTTTGGCTCAGGCGAATATTACAATAAGCTTATCCTCCATTAGCCCACAGAGAGACCATGCTGGGACAGGCAGTCGTCGGGCTAGATTTAAGTACTGCAAAAAAATTTTCACATATTAGATGATATAAAGGAATTATTGTTAATTGTTTTAACTATGATATCAATATTATTTTAGCTATGGAGGGATATGTTCCTTTTTTAAAAAAGATGCACCCTGGAATTGACAAATAAATAAGTTACCAAAGACCATCTGCAAAAGGGATAATAAAGATTTGACTATATTATAACAATAACTACTGTTTACTGGAAGTTTTTTGTGGAAGCCAGTTCACTTACATTAACTTGAATCCTTATAATAAACCTCTGCAAGGCAGGTATCATTATCCCCATTTTACAGGTGAATAAACTGAGGCTCAGAAGCAGTAGTGGCTATCCAAAGTTTCTGCCCTGATTCTGCTTCAGGGAACTCCCCTCCCTCACTGATGAAACTGACAGCCAATGTACCCTGCCCTCCTGCCCAGAGGTATGGGACACAGGGCTCTGCTGTAATCCTCAGTCTGCATGGAGTAATGCTCAGGCCAGCGCTGCTGGACACTCTGAAGAGGTCAGCCATTGGCCCTTTCTGAGGTCAGGGGCTGGGGCTTTTCTGTCCATTCTGTGACCCTTCCCTGCTCATGGCAGCCCGAGTTGGTTTCTATCGTACACAACTAAAGGATGATGACTATCAGAGAAATGTTATCTGACTCGCCCCAGACTGCCCAGCTAGGAAGTGGCAAAGCAAGGATTTGAACCCAGGGCTGTCTGATGTCAAAGCCTCATGCCACTTCTCAAATGGCATGCATAAGGGGTCAAGTTCATGTGCCTTCCAAGTCCCAACTTTCACTTTCCCTGCCATTTTCTGCTCCCCTGTAAAATTCTTACACACTTACTTCCAGGTCTCTCTACCTACAGGGTGTGGGAATACATCACTGCACTAATGTAACTACACCTCCACATGGGGAACCCAGTGTGTAATTCAGTGATTAATCCATATTCCCCTAGACTAAAAAGCTGTTACTGGTACTCACAGCACTCTTTGTAACTAGAACAGCACTGAAGGGGAGGCATGAATGGGTTGTCTGGTCCAAGCTCCTGCCTCAAAGAAATGCTGCCTAAAATCAACAGCATTCAGTCACGTGACAAGAGTCACTTTTGCCATCACAATTATCACAAGTCAACCTTAAGTAGCACCATGTGCTATTCTAATACAGAATGTGTAAGCCCTGAAAAGACAGCCTAGAAGAGAATGCCTCAGGGCCTGAGGGTAGTAGGAAGACTGCAGCCTCTGCAGTCAGAGATTCGCATCTTGTACCAGGTGTGTGACCTTGGACTTACCTTCCCTGAGCCTCAGTTTCCTCATCTATAAAATGGGGATAATAATAATAGTGCCAGCCTCACAGGTTCTTGAGATGCTGTATCAGATGACAAAGTTAAACTGCCTGATGCACTGTAGGAGCCAACAATGTCAGTGCTTCCCTTCCTAAAGAATTTAGGACAGTTGATCTCTTATTCCTATTTTTAAAGATCTCCAAGGAAGGAGAAACCATAGCATCCCTTGGTAGCTAGTGTCTGTGTTTCACAACCCACTTAGATGATGTGTGAATATAGCACAGAGGCCCACATCCAAGGAGGCTGGCGGAGGCTGGGAGGCATGCCAAGCAGCCTGCTGGACCGTTACCATCCTATCCCTTCCCCCTACCATTGCCTCCTAAATATATATATTAGCTTAGCCATCCTTCATAGGCAGACCTCCTTTTGGAAACCTCTCTGATAATCCCCTGGTTTGAAATGTTTTTGGTCTTCTAACTGCTATAACACCTGATGGCTGTAAATTCTTCAGGCATTTACCAAAAACAGGCTGGTACTATAACTAACTAATTCCTTCATTGGTTAATTCAATAAATATATTGAATGCCTTCTACACTGCCAGACAGTGTCCTAGGCACTGGGCACACAGAAATAAACAAAACAAATGTGGTCCCTGCTTTCGTGAAGCTCACATTCTAGAAGAAGGCAGGGGGACAGAAATTAAATGTAGAGTGTATCAGTTGATCAAAAGTGCAATGGAGGGAATTCCCTGGCTGTCCAGTGGTTAGGACTCTGCGCTTCCACTGCAGGGGGTACATGGTTCGATCCCTGGCGGGGGAACTAAGATCCCGCATGCCACATGGTGTGCCAAAAAGAAAAAAAAAAAGTGCAGTGGAGAAAATTAGAACAGAGCTGGGGTGTAGCTATTCTAAACAGGAGGAATGCCAACACCTGAGACCTGCCTGCCTCACACCAGCTCCCTCTCATTCCCTGTGCCCCATGCAGCCTTTCTCTCAGCTTGTCCAATTCACCATATTCCTTCCAGCCCCAGGACTTTTGCACGATCCTTTTGTCTGGAACACTTGTCTCTCCTTACCTCCTCCTAGTTAACTCCCTGTTTTTGATGAAGTGACTCACTGGAAGGAAGTGAGGGGACTACTTATATGTTCTTGGCTTCTCTGGGAAACTAGAAGCTCCTGGAGAGTAAGAGGAGGCAGTGGTTAGAGAGGCACTTCTGGAGTCGGGCTAACCTGCTTCAAATCCGGGCCACTCACCACACCCTAGTTGTGTGACAAGTTCCTAACTTCCCCAAGTCTCAGTCTCTTCTGGAAAATTGCAAAAGAACAATATTTATCTCATAGGAATATTGTGGAGATTCAGTGACAGCATGAACGTACAATGTTGGGCACCAAAGGCAGATTTACCCTGAAGCTAATGGAACTTCAGGAGCTCCCCTCAGCAATGCGTTTACGTGGTCACCTGCTTCTGTAAAATATGTTAACAACCAGCAGTTAAGACTGCTGTCTCTTCCCACTTTGACTCCCTTCTGTCATACTTCTCTTCCTGTCAAATGGCCCCAGAGAGGACACAGTCCTTTTGTCTTCACAGTTTCGATGGAGAACTCAACCACTGCGACCCAAGAGGACAGGAGATTGCCCTTCCCGGAAAGTGACTGGGTTCACCATCTGAGGATCCCTCCAGAGAGCTAAGGGCTCTGGGCAGGTGCCCCCCACACCTGGAGGAGGAGGAGGCTTTGGGGAGCAGGACAACACACCTCCCAAGGGATCTCCAGCTCCAAGCCTCTGTACTCAGAGCTCAGGGCACTCTGGGATCTTCCTGAGTCATCACTGAGAGCCAGCCCCAGGGTCAGGCTGTTCTTATATTTAAGCTGAAAAGCTCTTGAAATCTACAACCAGCTTGGGAATGAGTTGTTTCCTCCTCCTAAGGGTTGAAGACAGCTCATGACCATCTTCCAAAGGAAAACCTTCTCCCTACTTAAAAGCAGTTATAAAATCACGTCTCAGCCTTTTATTTCCCAGTGAAATGATGCCAATTACTAATACCAAAGGGAATGAACGTGACTCATTGATGTTCTCAGTTCTGACAGCTGATTGCCATAAATTCCCGGGTCCCTAGAGTTCACTCCACCTTCTCCTTTCTGACTGGTCTCCACAGCCATCGCCCAGAAAGTTACCCTTTCTTCTTGCTTTTCTCCAGGAGACTTCTGGAAGGACCCCTTAACGCCCACTGGTCTATTTACAAGATCTCACTAAGTCCCTTTGCCCATCTCCTGGCCAAACTGAGAAAAGGACTTGATTTCAGTGTCCTTGTATGCATTTGTGCATGTACAGGCACGTTTATGTCTAGTATCTATTAAACAGATAATCTTTGTTCATCCTCATCTGCCCCCGGTACTACACACTGTCCACTCCTGCCTTCCCCAGGGCTGTCTCCCAGTCATAAATTCGGTGGGTTCATCATCATTCAAAGTGCACAACAGCGGGCTTCCCTGGTGGTGCAGTGGTTGGGAGTCCGCCTGCCGATGCAGGGCACGTGGGTTCGTGCCCCGGTCCGGGAGGATCCCACGCGCTACGGAGCGGCTGGGCCCGTGAGCCATGGCCGCTGAGCCTGCACGTCCGGAGTCTGTGCTCCGCGGCGGGAGGGGCCGCGGCGGTGAGAGACCCGCGTACCGCAAAAAACAAACAAACAAACAAACAAAGTACACAACAGCAACAGACGGAAGCATATTAGCCCGGGATACCTCGCTGAAGGGACATTCTGCTCAGAAGGAAATGACCCCTCGATCCCTTGACTCCCAAGAGGCTCGGGCCTCATCCTTCCCTCTGCTTTCCTGCCCATCCCTAAAATGAGAGGAAGACTTTAGACTCACAGGAACACTTGCTTTTTTTGAGGGGAGGAGGGAGAATAAATTTGGTTGACTTTGAAAATTGTCATAATGTACTGAACTCGTGGCCCAACAATGTTAGGACACATGTCACTCTAAAAGTGTGATCGTGCTTTGGTGAGGACGGGGCTGGCTGGGGGGAATTACCACTTACAGTAATAATTTATTACCACTTACAGTAATAATATTCTCCTAGCTTTCTGAAACAGTCTCAATGGCTGGGCATATCTTTTCTTAATTGAGGCAGTTTGTTAAATGTGGAATTCAATGTGATTGGAATGTATAGCTTTCTGGATACTCTAAAAAAAGAAGGTGAGGGGGGGAGTCCTTTGTCAGACCATGTGCCCTGATTTGGGATTCAGAAAACATGATCCCTGTAACAGGAGAACTCTGTATCCTCAAGTCCGGGAGCTTTTATTGATGGATTCAAGAAGCTGAGGCTAGGGTAGAGGACGTGAAAATACTTTGAAAAAGACCTTTTACGATACAGATGCAAGCGTTTATCATCATCATCATATCATCATTATTAGCAATAATAAGTGGATCAGGGGGATCTTTTCAAATGCAAATCTAATCACATTGTGCCTTTCATCCAAGGCCTCCCACTGCTCTTAGGACAGAAGCCAGAGCAGTATCACAGCCCTCCAGGCCCTGCATGGCCTGGTCTCCTGCCCGCCGCACACCCGCTCCCTCTCATTCCCTGTGCCCCCAAGCAGGCCTTCTCTCAGCTTAAATTCACCACACTCCTTCCAGCTCCGGGACCTTTGCATACTCCTTCTATCTAGAACTTTTGTCCCTCCCTCCCTCACCTGATTAACCCTCTCTTTTTGTCCCAATATCAGTGTAAGCACACTTTCTCAAAGAAGCTTTGTCCACCTCTCCTGACTGGGTGAATCCTTCCCTCCTACAATCTCATAGAATCGTGTAAAGCCATCCATATGTTCATTAATTCATACTTATTGAGTGACTACTATGTGTCAGATGGTATTCTGTAGGCTGGAAATGTAGTGGCGAACAAAAGGCGGCCCTGGGTTGCTTCCATTCTAACAGAAGAAGAGACAATAATCAAATAAACACATACATGTGTAATAGAATGCTAGGCAGTGATCAGTGCTATGAGGAAAATTAAGCTGGGTTAGGATTGGTGTGGCATCAGGGGTAGGGGTAATGGTTTCCAAAAGGGTAGCAGAGAAAGCCTTTTTGAGCAGATGACATTTAAACAGAGACCCCAGTGAAATGAGGGAGCAAACCATGCAAAGGTGTGTGGAAAGACGACTCCAGACAGAAGGAACAGCAAGTGCAAAGGCCCTGGGGCAGGAATGAACTTGGTAAGCCCAAAGAACAGCAGAAGGCCAGGGTGGCTAGGGTTGAGACAGCAAATTGGGAAAGTACTAAATGAGGCTGGAGGGCATGCAGACAAGTCTTTTGAGGAATTTTGCTCAAAACGAGGAGCAGAGAAATAGGGAAGGAGCCAGGGGAGCACATGAGCTCTGTGGAGGGTGTTTCCGGTTTGTTTTTTATTTGTGTTAAGATGGGAAGTATTACAGCATATTTGTATGCTGAAAGGAAGGCTCCAGGAGCTAGGGCAACAATGGCGATTCATGAGAGAGGAGATAATTGCAGCCAGTCCTTGAGCAGGTGAGGAAGAATGTGGTCCAGGGCCCAGGTGGAGAGCTTGGCATTACACAGGCACAGGGATGATCTGTAATTTGCAACAGAAGAGAGGACAGAGCAAACATGTATGGATGCTGGAGGTTGGTAAGTTTGTGGTGGGGAATGAGCATTCTGATGGCCTGTTTTCCCCATGAATAGGAAGATGCCAGCAAGAGAAGGGCAGTGAAGCTGGAGAAAAGAGGAGAAGGGACAAAGAGGCATCTTGGAGAGTGGCCGAGTGACTGGGCACTGCAACAGGATCGCTGGGCAGTGCGGAGGCAGTCCACTGATTTGCAGACTTAAATGTAAAATGAAACCTGTCCTGGCTGTTGTGGGTGTTTTCTCCAGCCACGTTCCTGTGCCCAAATGCAGATGCAAAGGAGGTGCTCTGTTGGGTTTAACCAGGGCGGGGGTTTTGGCAGGTGGAAACAGCAGAGCAAGGATGTTATGGAGCAATCATAATACTAGGCCATGGAGTCCAGGCTGGGTGAGGAGGAAAGGGAGGGCCTGGGTCAGGGCTGGTAAGGACAGTGAAAAAAGTGGTCGAGGCATTGAAGAGCTTAGCAGGATCAGAGAACTGTGGGAATGGGAGTCCCAGGATAACTGAGCTGGGGTGATGTGTGGTGATGATCTGACTAGGATGGTTAGAACGGAAACTCCAGAAGGACTGTGGTTGTGGCCAGGTCTGTGTTTGACTCCGTGGCTGAGGTAGACGACGGGGATCGTGGCACTGAGGCATCAAGAAACAAGAGGCAGGGCTTCCCTGGTGGCCTGCCGATGAGAGTCCGCCTGCCGATGCAGGGGACACGGGTTCGTGCCCCGGTCCGGGAGGATCCCACATGCCGCGGAGCAGCTGGGCCCGTGAGCCATGGCCGCTGAGCCTGCGCGTCCAGAGCCTGTGCTCCGCAATGGGAGAGGCCACAACAGTGAGAGGCCTGCGTACCGCAAAAAAAAAAAGAAAAGAAACGAGAGGCAGGGGGATGCATGGTCATCTATGTGGATCTTACAGTCACCGTGGACAACGGCAGGAGGAGAGGTACAGAGGAAGTCAGGGAGCCAGGTGGCCAAATTGTCAATAACCACACGAGCAGGAGGTAGGTAGAGAGAACAAGACATGGTCTCATGACAGGGGCTCATATTTTTCACGTTTATATGATTATTCGATTGATGTCGATTTCACCCTCTACACTGTACTTTCCATTAAGGGTAGGGGTCATGTCTATTTGTGTCCACCATGTTATCTTCAGCTTCTAGCTCAATGCCTGGCACATAATAGGTACTCAGTAAAAACTTCTAGAATAAATGAACAAATACTGTTCTCTGGGATTGGAGAGAGAGAGGATGGGAGGCATTGATCCAATATAATTTGTTCTTTTCTCTTCCCGTTGAAGTCTTCACTGCAGTCCTAATTTTCAGAAATTTCAGTCAACGGTCACTCAACATTTATGAAATCCCTGTTAGGTGCCAGGTGCTGTGCTACGTGCTTCAGAGAAAAAGAAGACGTGATTGCAGCTCTTGGATAGGTTAAAGTATATCCTTCTAGGCAGACTCATGAATAAATAACTTTGATACAATGTGGATAGAGTAATGACAGAGGTCTGAGCAAAATGCTCCAAGAGCCCTGAATCTGACTGCCAGGGGAAGAGGGGACGGCTGTGGGTTCAGATAACATCAAGAGAATGAAGATGGTCAGCAAACAAGACAAATGGAAGTCAGGTGAAGGACCAGTTTTTCCAAAGGTATCAGAGATGGGAAAGGAAAAGCCTGGCAAATTGAGAAGACTGATGAAGCTAGAAATTAAGCTAAAAATGTCACCTGACCTTTATATTTATGGTCAATTGGTTTGCAGTGAGCGTGCTATAATAATTCAATGGGAAAAGAATAGTCTTTCTAACGAATGGTGCTGGGACAACTGAATATCCACATGGAAAAGGATGTAGTTGGACTCCCACCTCCCACCACATACAAAAAGTAATTCAAATTGGATCAAACACCTAAATGTAAGTGTTAAAACTATGAAACTCTCAGAAGAAAACCTAGGTGTAAATCTTCATGACCTTGGACTGGGCCAGGAAGTCTAAAATCCTAAATAAGAAATTAGCTATGTCACCAAAAGCACAAAACAAAAGAAAAAATAGATAAATTGGACTTCATCAAATTTAAACTTTTATGCTTCAAAGGAAACCATCAAGAAAGTAAACAAACAACCCACAGAATGGGAGAAAGTATTTGCAAATTATATGTCTGATAAGGAACTAGTGTCTAGAATATACAAAGAATATTTACTACTTAACAATGAGAAGACAAATGACCTAATTTTTAAATGGGCAAAAGATTTAAATAGATATTTCTCCAAAGAATATATACTAACAGGATAGAAAGCCCAGAGATAACAGGATAGAAAGCCCAGAGATAAACCCACACACATATGGTCACCTTATCTTTGATAAAGGAGGCAAGAATATACAGTGGAGAAAAGACAGCCTCTTCAATAAGTGGTGCTGGGAAAACTGGACAGGTACATGTAAAAGTATGAGATTAGAACACTCCCAAACACCACACACAAAAATAAGCTCAAAATGGATTAAAGACCTAAATGTAAGGCCAGAAACTATCAAACTCTTAGAGGAAAACATAGGCAGAACACTCTATGACATAAATCACAGCAAGATCCTTTTTGACCCACCTCCCAGAGAAATGGAAATAAAAACAAAAATAAACAAATGGGACCTAATGAAACTTCAAAGCTTTTGCACAGCAAAGGAAACCATAAACAAGACCAAAGGACAACCCTCAGAATAGGAGAAAATATTTGCAAATGAAGCAACTGACAAAGGATTAATCTCCAAAATTTACAAGAAGCTCATGCAGCTCAATAACAAAAAAACAAAAAACCCAATCCGAAAATGGGCAGAAGACCTAAATAGACATTTTTCCAAAGAAGATATACAGATTGCCAACAAACACATGAAAGAATGCTCAACATCATTAATCATTAGAGAAATGCAAATCAAAACTACAATGAGATATCATCTCACACCGGTCAGAATGGCCATCATCAAAAAATCTAGAAACAATAAATGCTGGAGAGGGTATGGAGAAAAGGGAAGACTCTTGCACTGCGGGTGGGAATGTGAATTGATACAGCCACTATGGAGAACAGTATGGAGGTTCCTTAAAAAACTACAAATAGAACTACCATACGACCCAGCAATCCCACTACTGGGCATATACCCTGAGAAAACCATAATTCAAAAAGAGTCATGTACCAAAATGTTCATTGCAGCTCTATTTACAATAGGCAGGAGATGGAAACAACCTAACTGTCCATCATCAGATGAATGGATAAAGAAGATGTGGCACATATATACAATGGAATATTACTCAGCTATAAAAAGAAACGAAATTGAGTTATTTGTAGTGAGGTGGATGGACCTAGAGTCTGTCATACAGAGTGAAGTAAGTCAGAAGGAGAAAAACAAACACCATATGCTAACACATATATATGGAATTTAAGAAAAAAAAAAAAGGTCATGAAGAAACTAGAGGTAAGACGGGAATAAAGACACAGACTTACTAGAGAATGGACTTGAGGATATGGGGAGGGGGAAGGGTAAGCTGTGACAAAGTGAGAGAGTGGCATGAACATGTATACACTACCAAACATAAAATAGATAGCTAGTGGGAAGCAGCCGCGTAGCACAGGGAGATCAGCTCAGTGCTCTGTGACCACCTAGAGGGGTGGGATAGGGAGGGTGGGAGGGAGGGAGACACAAGAGGGAAGAGATATGGGAACATATATATATGTATAACTGATTCACTTTGTTATAAAGCAGAAACTAACACACCATTGTAAAGCAATTATACTCCAATAAAGATGTTAAAAAAAAAAGAATATATACTAATGGCCAGTAAGCACATGAAAAGATGCCCAACATCATTAGTCATTAAAGAAATAAATGCAAATCAAAACACAATGATGGGGGCTTCCCTGGTGGCGCAGTGGTTGAGAGTCCGCCTGCCGATGCAGGGGACACGGGTTCGTGCCCCAGTCCGGGAAAATCCCACGTGCCGCGGAGCGGCGGGGCCCGTGAGCCATGGCCGATGAGCCTGCGCGTCTGGAGCCTGTGCTCCGCAACGGGAGAGACCACACCAGTGAGAGGCCCGCGTATCGCCAAAAAAAAAAAAACACACCACAATGATGGGACTTCCCTGGTGGTGCAGTGGTTAAGACTCTGCACTCCCAGTGCAGGTGGCCTAGGTTCGATCCCTGGTCAGGGAACTAGATCCTACATGCATGCTGCAACTAAGAGTTCTCATGCCACAACTAAGGAGCCCGCCTGCTGCAACTAAGACCCAGTGCAACCAAATTAATTAATTTATTTATTAAAAAAAAACACAATGAGTTGCCACCTTATACCCACTAGGATGGCTATAATAAAAAAGATAGACGTTAACAAGTGTTGGCGAGGATGTGGAGAAATTGAAACCCTCATACATTGCCGGTAAGAATGTAAAACGGTGTAGGTGTTTTGGAAAATAGTCCCTCAAAAAGTTAAACATTGAGTTACCATATGACCCGGCAATTCCATTCCTATATGAGAAAGAGAACTGAAAACCTATGTCCACACCAAAACATGTACATGAATGTTCAAAGCAGCACGAATCACAACAGCCAAAAAGTGAAAACAACTCAAACGCCCATCAATTGATAAATGTATAGACAAAATGTGGTACAGCCATACAACGGATACTCTTTGGCAGTAAGAAAGAACGAAGCACTGATATAAGCCACAACATGGATGAATCCCGAAACATTATGCTAAGTGAGAGAACCAGACACAGAAGGCCACATAGTGTATGATTCTATTTGTACGAAATGCCCAGGATAAATGGGGTGATGAAATATCCCGGAATTAGCTAGTGGTGATGGCCGCACAACTTTGTGAATGTAGGAAAAACCACTGAGTTGTAGGTACAGAGAGGGTAGATTTTATGGTGTGAATTACAGCTCAATTTTTAAAAATGTCATGTGGTGTCCCTGTAGCATGAAGGCCACGCTAAGGGGTGTGAATTAAATCCTGTGGGCAATGAAGAGTTCCTTAATATTGTGTGTGTGTGTGTGTGTGTGTGTGTGTGTGTGTGTGTGTACGTACCTATGCACACAAATGTTCATTCTTTTTCCACTACAGTTGGAAAATCAGGAAGGTGAAATCAACAAAAAAATCCCACATGGTGCTGTCACCTAGAAGCCATTGGGATGAAAGTTTGTTGTATTTCATTATTGCTCTTATTCGTGTTTGTATCAAGATTATGTTTTATGTACAATTTGGTATGCTGCTTTTTTTGTCAGTTACCATAAACTTATTCTAAGCATTACTTAAAAATAAATTTCTTATCTAATTATAATAGTTATTTATGGTAGAAAGTTTGGAAAATATAGAAAATTATAAAGAAGAAAATTAAAATCATCCATAATCCCACCAGTTAGAAGTAATCATTACTAATATTTTAGTGTATCTTATTTTGTCTTATTTTTCTATGAGTAAATGTCTTTTTTGGTGTGTGTGGCCCTGCTGTGTGGCATGCAGGATCCCAGTTCCCTGACCAGGGATCAAGCCCACGCCCCCTGCAGTGGAAGCATGGCATCTTAAACACTGGACCACCAGGGAAGTCCTCTATGAGTAAATGTCATTTTTAATGGCTGTATAATAGGCCATCCAGTATCATAGATTACTTCCATTGTAATATAGTTAGGTTATTTCCCATTTTTCTTTATACAAATAATGATGTAATAAATATCTTTGTGCATGAAACTTTTTCATAGCTGGGGTTATTTCCTTAGCTTCTCAGAAACGGAATCACTGGGTCAAAGACAAGATATTTAAGCTCTTATGTTGTATTCTTATACAGCATTCTAAAATGATTTGACAAATTGCATTTCTATTAGCAATAAATGAGATTGCCTGTTTCACAGCATCCTCATCAGCACTGAGGATTACACTTTAAAAAATTCTCCTTGCTGTTTTTATTTTTATTCTAGTAGAGGTTTCATCAGAAAGAAAGTAGCGTACTCAGGTTTGTGTTTTAGACGATAAAGAGGCTGGGCTGAAGAGAGGTGAGAGAGTGCAGACCAATGAGGAAAATATTGCACTAGCGAAAAAAAGAAACAACACAGCCAGGCAGTGAAGGTGGGTGGGTTTAGAAGACTTTTAAGATTAGAAAGACATTTCTAAGAAAGGATGGGTTGGATTTGTGACTGGTGTGAAACTGGCAGGAAAGAAGCAAGAAGTGTCAAGTTTGCCTCCAAAGTGGAGGCTGAATGGAGGGTGATAGTATTAGGCAAGACAGGGAAAAGGGAAGGAGCAGGTTTAGAAGGAAAAACAAAGCTTCCTGTTTGCAACACGTTACTTGGGGTGCCTTCCAGGGTTCCAGGTGGAGATGTCAACACACCCATTAACAACATGAGTCTGGAGCTTGGAGGAGAGAACGACACTGGGATAAAAGCTGGGGAATGTATGTAAGTGGTAATGCGTGAGATCACTGGAGGATGAAGAATAAATTCTAAGGAAAACCAACATTTGCAAGGCAGAAGAGGAGTGAGTGAAGGAGAAAGGCCTGCTTACGGGCCACTTGGGGAACCAACAGACGCTGGTGCCAAATACCAGGGGGCTCAAGGGGGAGAATGGCCAACAATGTCAAATGCCTCCAGTGCTACAAGGGTCGGAGAATGAAGACTCCCGCAGAGGGTCTTAGAGAGGAGAGGCTGAGGAGGAGGTCCAAGGCAGAAACCCAATCAGGGGCTGCAGAGTTATCTTGCAGGCAGTTTGGGGGTGTTGGGAAGGTGTGAGAGAGGGCTCTAGCCTCAATGGGAAGTCACTCTCCTCAAGTTTTCCTCTCTCCTTCCACGGTGGCGAGAGCTAGTCCGTGATCCCACTCTTGACTGCTCACCTGAGGGTACACATGTGATGTAACCGAGGCTGAGGACAAAGCCCGGAGGCCGGCTCTCGGTCCAGCTCTGCTGTCATCTCCGCAGCTGACTTGTGCTCAACCCTTGATCTCCTCACCTGCAACATGAAGGAGTGGGTGAGTAAAAGGGTGCCTGAAGCAGGCCTCCACTCAGTGTTGGTCCCCACCCACGGATTCACAGGACTGCAGTGAAATGATTTATGAATTGCCAAAGTGCAGGGATAAGTGGCCTAGATATTTTGTAGGGCTCTCACCTCTAAAATCCTAAAATCCCAGCTCTCTGAAGATAGTCCTAAGAAGGACACTCTAAAGAAGGAAATATAATGGTGCAGCTCAGCCAGGGTTGGATGGAACAGGCATCACTGTTCCGCCCCCTCCCCCTCCCCCAAGCACAAGTGCTTTGATTTGGGGTCTTTGTCCCATGATGCCGCGTTCCCGGCCTCTCTTTATCCCACAGTCTTCTGTGTGTTCTGCGGGTCACGGCCCCCAGCACTGCTGTGTCTGCCCGGCGGCCAGGCTCGATGCCAGGCTCATACACACAGTAGATGAATTCCCATCTTATCCGTGAGGAAACTAACCCATTCCCATCCTTAAACTCCTCGAGGACGGAGATGTGTATCCCCAATATCTAACAAAAGTCCTGGTGGGTGCTCAGGGAATGTGTGAGATTTGTTATTTTCCTAACACTGCTTGGCTAATATGTGGCAGAAACTAAATTTGAACCCATAATCCTTTCACTCAACCCATTACTCTCTCTCCCCACGGTCACTACAGAATTGTGGGACATCCATCACCAATAGGGATTTGCAAGCAGGACAACCTCCAGGCCTCACACTCAGGGAGCAGTGCAAGCATGAGCCAGGTCCTACCTCTGGCCATGATTTTCTTCTGTTCACACTGGCTGTTGATGAAGGGGTAAATCTGAACTGTCTATACATGGGATACAGTCTTTAAACTTCATCTTTATTTTTCTCAATATCATGATCGCTCCTAGTTTAAGAAGTCAAATTGTACTAAATACACTTTTAACAAAAAACAGCTTCTTTTAGTCCCAGAGGCAACCACCATCACTCTTCTGCACATTTCTTTCTGGTATTAACCTTCATATGTCTAAAGAACAAGCATAGAGGCTATGTCTCGACTTGTGCGTTTCTCCGTCATCCCTTGGCCAGCACGATGAGTGAGGTCTTCTAAAGCATGACCTGTTCCCCTCTTCTGCTCAATGTAGTTACAACTCTTGCTTAAGTTAACACCTAACGTTTGCTTTATTATGATATTTATTCACTTGAACTAGCGTACCAAGATACGCTTCTTTTCTTGGACAGATTTTTGTTTACCCTGAAGTTAGTAATTAGCTCTTTTTTTTTTCTTTCTCATTTGCTTAGTATTCTGGATATCTAACAATGACTTTTCTTACACCTTCTACCAGTCTTTTAACATTTCCAGACACCAAGCAGTCAGGTCACCTCCCGCTTCTCTTTGTTCTCGCAGACCTCCCTCCTGGAACCTTCGGTTTTTCTCCTTCCCTTTGGACTGGCTGCTTCCATTTCCCATCATCCCGGAAGCTTCCTTTGCCACTGTCCTGATATGGACCCCCTGAACCCTATGTCACCCTCTTTCTCGGTTTATTCCAAGAAAGGTAAGCCTGCACGTCTAAAATGTCTTTACTTCCCCTTGACACTTAATTGATCATTGAACTCAATACAGAATTACAGGCTGGAATCACTTTTCCTCAGGATTTTGATACGTTGCTCTATTCTCTTCTAGCTTCTGATTTTGTTGTTTGTTTGTTTGTTTTTTACGCGGGCCTCTCACTGTTGTGGCCTCTCCCGTTGCGGAGCACAGGCTCCGGACACGCAGGCTCAGCGGCCATGGCTCATGGGCCCAGCCGCTCCGCGGCACGTGGGAACTTCCCGGACTGGGGCACGAACCTGTGTCCCCTGCATCGGCAGGCGGACTCTCAACCACTGCGCCACCAGGGAAGCCCACTTCTGATGTTTTTATTGAGCCGTTTGAGGCCATTCTGATTTGCTGATCCTTTGTAAAAGCCCACTTTTTTGGGTCTCTCGGGAAGCTTTTAGGATCTTTTCTTCACCTCTGAGGTTCTGAAATTTCACCGAGATGTGCTCTAGTGGAGTCTTCTGCCCATTGTGTTTGGCACCTAGCGGACCCTGCCAAACTGGAAATGTATGTCTTTTGGCTCTGGGGAGATTTTTTCATATTATTTATTTCTGTTCTTTCTTTCTGAAATTAGGCAGAACGAGGAGGTGGAGAGTAATGGGAGATACTGTTTTGGACAGAGTGGCCAGGGGAAGTCTCTCTGATGAACTGACATTTGAGCAGAAATTGGGATGAGTGTCTTCTCGTCTATTGGGGGAAAACTATTATACTTTATTTGGTTCCTTGCATTGTCTCTTTTTCTTTTCAGTTTCTTTTGTCCACCTTTTTTAGTCTCTCTCTCCTGTCGGGAGGCTTTCCTCACATGTCTGGCGATCTTTGGCCGAGCGGTCACATTGAGAAGGAGACACTAAAAGCTGATGGGCAGCTGCCAGTGTGACTTGGCTTGTCAATGGTGGCAGTCACTGTTAGGTGACCAGGAGGCACATTGACTTTTTCATTGGGGAGCTCCTTCCTCTGGGATTGCTTAGTCTTTCCAGAGAAGAGTCTTCCGGTCTCCTGCCTGGAGGTGGTGAAGGAGGGTGGAAGTGTCAGGGGAAGGCAAAGTCACCAATCAGTCATCCAGGCTTTCACTTATTTCCCCTCACTCCACCTTCAGTGATTCCGTGGAATTCCTGGGCCTTTCTGGGATTCTGCAGGGCAAGCTTTTTGTATTCTCGTGAGCATCTCCCGCTGCAGGCTCTGCAATATCTGCTCCTTCCCTCCCTCTCCTGTCCACTGGTGTCCCCCTTTGCCCTTGCCCTTCGTCCCCATCACTTCGATGGGATTTAAAAACAGCATGCATGTAAACACGCTTTCAACCTACTATGTTTAACCAGGACAGATGGATACTCTATGAAACAAATTCTAGCAAAGAGATCACACTAAGAATAATTTTTTAAAGAAAACCCTTGCAGGGGATCCCTCCCATAGCGAGACCACTGTACTTGACAGTCATGGACTTTTCTGGGTGAAGTGACTTCAGACATTATCTATTCTCACCACCTCATTTTACAGATATAGAAAACGAAACCCAGGCAAAGTCTTGCCCAAAATCACAGCAGAGAGATGTAAGGAGTCCCTGTATTTTCCACTTATAATCCAATGCCTTTCCCACTGCCATTCAGCCTTCCCAGAAAAGCCCCTCAGGCAGTGGAAAGATTTTCCTCCTGATGCGGTTTCCAAAGCAAATGCCTTTTTGCCTCCTGGGCCATTCTGACCCTGATCAGTCCCATCTGGAGAAGAACCGTGACAATGAACTAGACATTGTTTCTCAGCAAGACCAGGAGGCTTCCTGGCATTTAAACAGAGATCATTTCTTAAAGGACAGAGTCAAGATAACAAATCCACCTTAAAATAAACCTCAAGTCAGACCACCAATTAACACCTAAATGTATTTAAGTGGAAATAAGTTTAATTGTCCTAATTAATTTTTCACCAATTTTCACATGTCACATTTTACACTGGCTTGGCAAGGAAAGTAATTGGATCCCTTTATAACCATTTTCCACTTCCTGATTTGCTAAGTAGTTCAATGCTGTTGTCTACAGAAAATATGCATCACTCCAAACTGGTCACACTGCAACTTTATGACGTTCATAACGTATTGGGGGAGGGGTGGGGGGAGTAGCTGCAAAGGTGAAAACGACAAGATACTGTATCCAGCGGAAAAGGTGCCCTTGGTAGGCAGCTTCTAACATGGTCCCCAATGATCCCTTCCTCGTGGCTTTCACACCCTTGTGAAGTCCCCTCCCCTAGAGTGTAGACTGACCTAGTGACTCACTTCTAAGGAGTAAAATATGCCAGAACTGATGCAATGTCACTTCTGAGATTAGGTTATAAAGAATTCCATCTTAGTTGCTTTTCCTCATTTTTCCTCTTCTTCTCCTTCTTCTCTCTCTCTCTCTCTCTCTCTCTCTC
This sequence comes from Aethalodelphis obliquidens, assembly GCF_003676395.1. Lineage (NCBI taxonomy): Eukaryota > Metazoa > Chordata > Mammalia > Artiodactyla > Delphinidae > Aethalodelphis > Aethalodelphis obliquidens. The sequence continues at coordinate 3,815,383 of NW_020837958.1, read as the reverse complement.
TCGGATCCCTCAATCTGGGTAAAGCTATGTCATGAGCATCCCTATAGAGAAGACCTGAGGCCTCCTGCCAAAAGCCACATGAGTGAGCTTGGAAATGGAACCTCCAGCCCCCGTCAAGCTTTCAGACCTTGAGGTCCCAGCCAACAGCTTGAGAGCAACCTCATGAGAGACCCTGAGCCAGACCACCAGCTAAGCCACTCCCAGGTTCCAGACTGTCAGCAATTGTGTGAGATAAATATTTACTATTTTAAGCTGCTAAGTTTGGAGATAATTTATTTTACAGTAATAGTGGGGGAGCTACGTATGAGTTCTGACTTTTCTACTTCCTTGCAGAAGCTTCTTGTGTTTGTCCCTTAACTTCTCTTAATTATGCCTGTTTCCTCATCAGTAAAAGGGGGATAAAGACCTTACCTACTGCACAGAGTTGCTGTGGAGTTCAAGGACAAGGAAACTAATTTTAAATGATCGTGAGGCATTAGGCATTTTTATCTAGGCTATCTCATTTAATTTCTTCCAAATGGAAAAAAACACATGTGAAACATAACCAGTAAATTAGAACACCATGCTAGTATTATTAGAGCCAATTCATTTTATGAGTTATTAAAACATTGTTTTTAGCAAACATCAATCTTGGATCAACCTTAAGTAAACCATATGCCTTTTAGAACTGATGGGTTTTAATTAGTTTCTTAATTAACATGTGAGAAGTTTGTAAACCTGTTAGTTTTGCTATCAAAACCAGAAGAACAAGCTTTATATATTTCCCATGGGAGGTGCTCTTCAGGGCCAAGGCTAAAGCCCATGGGCCCCTCGAGTTAATATGGCCCAAGCACAGTGCTCTTCCACAACCCCCTTCTCCTGCTCGCCAACCTGGAAACCAAGTCATCCACCCAGAATCCTCCCCTTCCACTCCTCACCCCATGTCTTGTCACCAGATCCTGCAATTCTAATTCAGAAACATTCTTCCCTTCCACCCCCATGCCACTGTTTTGATTCAGGTAAATCTCATCCACATTTAATCATTAATATTATTATAATATTATATACAATTATAACATACATTAATATAGTGTTCTTTAATTATACTATTATGATAATAAATATTAATAAATCATATTTATTGACAGTGCATTATGTTTCAGAAATTGGGCTCTGCGCTGGTGATCAGACTTACAAAGGCCCACCCCCGCTCTCCCCTCCCCTGTCTTCCTGGAGCTAACAGGCGGCTTCATTCAGCTTTGCAAGGGCTAAACTAGAATTAAAGGTTAAGAGTAGGCTGCCTCAGTTTAAATCTTAGCTTTTCCACTTACTGTGTGCCCTTAGACAAGTTACTTAACCTCTCTGAGCTTCAGTTTTCTCACCTGGAAAACAAGGATAACAATAGCAAGAATTAAGAGAATTAAAATATTTGAAATGCTTAGAACAGAGCCTGGCAAAAAAATGTTAACTATTGTTATTTTTGGTCCATGTCGTATTTTCTCCAACACCAGCTCCCTGAAGGCCAAACCGTCCTCTGTCGAGCAGTCTGGCTCTTCTTCCTAAGGAACCGTTTAACCATGCCATTCCCTAGCAAACATCGGGAATATGGGCCTTAGCATGGCCCACCTCTTCGGCTTACCCTCCACTTCTCCCCAACCCCAGCCCCAGCTCCCACACTCCTGCTCCGCTGAATGTCTCACCATCCCCAAAACACACACTCAGCCTAACTTTGCGTCTTTGTGCCAAGATATAAGGGAGAGACGACAGCTTAGTCAAGCAGCGGCAAAACACAGCACCCAAGATGGCGACTGGACGCTCCCACTTCTCTTTCAAGCTCTGTTAGGAAAAGACCAAAGCGGGTTGGAACTTAAGTACTTCTTTATGTCAGGGGGTAGCACAGGCCTTAAAATGGCCAGGGATTACCTTCTTTCGGAGCACAGGAAACTCCTTCACAGCAGGAATCACTACCTCTAAACACCTTTGGATCCTCAGAGCCTGGCATCATGCAAAAAATAAATGTCAGGGGCTTCCCTGGTGGCGCAGTGGTTGGGAGTCCGCCTGCCAATGAAGGGGACGCGGGTTCGTGCCCCGGTCCGGGAGGATCCCGCGTGCCGCGGAGCGGCTGGCCCGTGAGCCATGGCCGCTGAGCCTGCGCTGAGCCTGGAGCCTGTGCTCCGCAACGGGAGAGGCCACGGCAGTGAGAGGCCCGCGTACCGCAAAAAAAAAAAAAAGTGTCAGGTAGTGTTTTATGATTTCCTTGTGAAAATGAAGAATTCTTAGGTGCTTTAAAATATTTTCATTACAGTACCATTTGTAATAGAGAAAACTGGGAAGTAGCATTCATGTCTAATAATTAGAGGTTAAGTAAATTATGGTTCCTCCTTAAAATGTGGTGGTATGCTGCCATTATAATCATCTTGTAGAAATGTGCTGTTGACATTGAAAAAAAGAAATGTTCTCAATATATACTGTGAGGGAAAGAAGCAGTTTTCAAAACAGTACTATGTACAGAATGATCCCGTTTTGTGATAAAAATATAAATGTTTATGTATGCATAAAAAAGGTCTGGAAGGACCCAGTGGTTGTCTCTGGGTGGGTGGAATTTGCATGTTTCTTTTCCTTCCTTATGCTTGTATGTATTTTGTGATTTTTCTATAATGAGCATAAATTACTTTTGTAGTAAGAAAAAAAAAATTTTTAACTACCAAAAATTGTTTTTCTGATTGTAATGCATTTTCATTGTAGAAAATTTGGAAAGTCTGAAAACTATAAAAAAGAAAAGCTAATTATGCACGTTTTTCTACCGAGAGTCTGTTAACATTCTAGTATATTTCTTTCTAGTCTTTTTTTTTAATGCATGTATGAATTTTTTTTAACTTGAGATCTAACTGATGTATAGTTTAATATCCTGCAATTTTTTATTACATTGTGAACATTTTCAAAAAATTATTACAAATTCTAAATATCAGATGTCTTACAAAAGGTTAGAATAATCAGCTATCCTAGGGAAAAAAATAGGAGAACTAAAGAGAGGGTTAATGGCCTCCCATGTACAGCATAACGCATTTTAAAGACTTTCCCAGGCCCTAGAGAGGCCTTGTATTGTATAAAATACCTAAAATATTACATATTAATAATTTTACCTGTAAAATTTTTGAAAGCGTTTTTAATACTTTTGCTACTGAATTTGGCTAAACATACTCATTTAATTTACAACTGGTGAACAACTCACTTAATTTACAATTGGCAATAATTTCTCAGTAACTATCGTGCATATTGGGGAACTCTTACAAAGTGAGTAAAATCCAACCTATAAATTGTTTTCAAATATAAAGAAACACTAAATTTTAACAATTAATGACGTGAACACAATGTTACATTTTGTAGATTTTTAATTAAACACTTCTTGATTTTACAGTTTCCTTTTCCTATTTTGGTGCCAATAACTTTTTTCAGATCTCAAACTCTTCCCCAGGCCCTTGAAAAGTCCCTACGCCTTGGGGTCTGTGTCCACCCTGACTCACAGAGGAAAACATCCTGCTTGAGACCCTTTGGCTGCTGGGTAGTCATGGCAGACAGATATCAGAAACTTCCAGCAAGGGTAGAAGTCACTGCAAAGGCCAGCAATGGGAGAGGCCAATCTATGCAGCAGAGTCGTTTTTTCTGTGCCAACCTCCAAATACAAAGTGGGAAGGTTTGGACAGGGGATTCCTGCACAGTAAGTTTTTGTTTCTCAGGAACAGCAGGTAAATTGGGGAGAAGGAGGGGGGCGAGGAGGAAGAGGTAGAAAAGGAAGAACAGGAAGGAGAGAGAAGGAAGGAAAGAGGGAGAGCAGGGAAGAAGGCAGGTTACCATTCATTAATTGCTTGGTTACTGGTCTGCACTGAGCTGAGCGCTCTACATACTGCATTTCATTCGATACTCATAACAACCCTGGGAGATAGCAACTCTTGTCACTCTCATTTTACAGTTAAGTCTCCTGAGGCTCAGAGAGGTTAAGTCATTGGCCCAAGGTCACACAGCTAGAAAGTGACAGAGCTGGTGGTCCAAGACTGTTCAACTCCATAGCCTGTACATTAACCCCTATACCACTTGGCCTCCCCAAACACACCTGCCCTATCTGGCCCTCCTCCTAGTTCCAGAAGGACAGAAATTAAAGCTAGAAGAGCCGTATGAGATCAGCTCACCCTTCCCGTCTCTACCCTTACCAGAGCACTGCTCACAAGGAAAGTCTTGTTCCCTCACTCTGCTGAGCCAAGTCCTCCCTGAGGGGCACCGTGCCTGGCCCAGAAAATGTGCTCAGGACATGTTGGCTGAATTAATGAATTAAATAAATCTCTCATTTTGCTGAGAAGGAAGTCCAGAGAAGGAAATGTGGGGACCACACAACAGGGGTAATTTGCCTGCGGTCATCCAACAAGATAGTGATAACAGATTTGGGATTAGAATCGCTGCCAGTGCTTCTTGCACTGCTTTACCTGAATTTGTGTGAGGTTTTCCACTTTATATGATCTCTTTTCATTCTCACAGCAACTATGTGATTACTATCATATGTCATCAGATCTAAGATCATCAATAGGACACACCACTATTTTATGTAACAATAAGAAAATTTAAAAAAAAACAGCACTGCCAAGTATCCTTGAGAGATACCATCAACTGTAAGATGCATCCCTAGCATGTGAAAAATGTGTGATGTTATCCACATTTTATAGATGTGGAAACGGAGGCTCAGCGGCATAAAGTGGCATGTCATGGTCACACAGCTATTAAGGGTCAGACGTGTATGATTCAAACTAGTCCTGGGCTCTCTCTACAATTGTACCTCAAGGCACAATGATTTGATGGTTGGTTTTTTGTTTTGTTTTGTTTTGGTTTGTTTCTGCCATTTAAATGAGAATCTTACTTAGCTGGTGACACAGATACCTCCCCACCAGATTATAAGAGCCATTTTTCCAGTGCCTAGCACCGTGGCTGGCCCAGAGCCAGCCCTCAAAACTTATCTAAGAGGTGGAGTGGGGGTCACACTATGAGGCACCTCAGAAGTCCGGAAAACACAGACCTGAGTTAGAAGTCCACAAACTGCTGCCATTCCTGTGCTGCCGACACCAGGCGAGGTAAAAGCCAGGTGCAGAGTGGGAGTAGGGGCTGCGGAAGAAGGCCCTTTACTTAGAATGAGTCCTGAGGTGGACAGACCTGGTCAGAGTCCCAGCTTTACCAGCCACCAGCTGTGGGACCTTGGGCAAGTTACTTAATCTCTCTGAGTCTCTGTTTCCTTGTCAATAAAATGGGAATAATGCCATATTACCTATGTTGTGGGATGGTGTGAAAATTAAATGAGAAAATACACATAAAGAGTTTAGCACAGGGTCTGGCACGTGCCAAACACTCAACTGATCACAGCAAAAGCCATGTACACGAAGGAATGTCTGTCTTACATCATCTCAAACAAAACCAAGTTGGCTGGTCATTGGGAGATTTCATTGGGAACCCTCAGCCTCAGACTGGCCATATAAACAGGCAGCCTTGCAGTGGAAGATCTCCCACCAGTTTTTTAAAGATCAAATACCCAAAATAAGAAATGAGAGTTGGGAAACCACTACAGATACCAAACTAATTAATAAAATCATAAGCATTTACCTTGGTCAACCTAAGCCAAAATGTTGAAAGCCCTGAGTTGAATAGATAATTTTCTAGGAAATAGAAAATATTACAACTAATTTAGAAAAGTTTTAAAATGTATACTCCAAAAAACCTGAAACGTACTAAATACCACAGAATAAATTGAGGATGTCTTCAAAGAACGATACCCCAAAAAAGTGTCAAGTCCAGACGGTTTCATGGGTGAATTCTACCTGCTATTTAAATTGTTCCAGAGCAAAGAGAAAGCAAGAAAACTTCCAAATTCTTTTTATGAAAGCTAGCATAACACTGTGAAACCTGACAGGGAGAACACAGTAAAAGAAAGACTCAGAAAGAGACACTGACAGCTGCCTCTCTGCAAAGTCTGTACCTAGAAGCATTTCCTGTAGGGTCAGGAGCAAAGTAAAGATTTCCACTAACACCATCATTATTAACACTGTTCTAGAAGTGCTGGACCATACAGTTAGAAAACAGAGAGAAGTAAGAAGTATAAAAACAGGTAAGGAGAAAGCAAAATTATCATTATTTTTAGATGATATGACTGTATATCTAGAAAACATAACTTGGGCATTATCAATAAAATCATTCAATGACAATAAAATAAGATGACTGGTTATATGACTGATATACAAAAGTGAGTAGCTTTCTTACATGCAATCAGCAACCAGTTAGAAAATATAAGAAAAGATTCCATTCATATGAGCAACAGCAAAAAACACAACTATTTAAAATGTGCTAAATCTATAAGAAGAATGCTTTAGAATGCTACTGTAGGACTTAATAGTCTGAATAAATGTAAAGACATATCCTGTTTTTGAGTAGGAAGATGCACTGTTGTAAAGATGTCAGTTCTCACAAATCATTCGTATTTACAGTGATTCCAATTTTTAAAACATACTGAAAGAGTTGCTTTTGGAACAACATGAGCTGATTCTAAAGTTCACATGAAAAAAAATAAGCATGCAAGAATAGGCCGGGGGGGGCAGGGGGGGTGGGAAGTGAGGATAGACTCTTTGCCAAACATTAAAACATAATGTAGTTTTTTAGATATGACACTAAAACAACAAACAACAAAAGGGAAAGATAGATACATTGGACCTCATCAAAATTAAAAACTTTTGTGCTTCAAAGGACACCATTAAGAAAATAAAAATACAACTCACAGAATGGGAGAAAATATTTGCAAATCATATGTCTGATAAGAGACAGAATATATAAAGAGCTCTTACAACTCAATAAAAAAGATAAATAACCAAATTTTTTAATGGGCAAAGAATTTAAATAGAAATGTATCTAAACAAGATATACAATGTTTAATAGGCACAGGAAAAGTTGTCCTACACTATTAGTCATTAGGGAAATGCAGATCAAAACCACAATCAGATACCACTTCACACTCACAAGGATAGCTAAGATCAAAAAGACAAACATTAACAAGTGTTGGTGAGGATGTGGAGAAATTGGAACCCACATACAGTGCTGTTAAGAATGTAAAATAATGCAGCCACTCTGGAAAACATTCTGGCAGTTCTTCACAATGTTAAACATAGAGTTACCATGTGACCCAGCAATTCCACTCCTCTATATATGCCCAAGAGAATTGAAAACATATATCTACACAAAAACTTGTACACGAATGTTCATAGCAGCCTTATTTATAAGAGCCAAAAGTGGAAACAATCCAAATGTACATCAATTGATGAATGGATAAATAGAATGTGGTAGAGCCATACAGTGGAATATTATATGCCAATAAAAAAGAAATGAAGGAGACTTCCCTGGCGGTCCAGTGGTTGGGACTTTGCCTTCCAATACAGGGGGTGAGGGTTTGATCCCTCATCAGGGAGCTAGGACCCCGCATGCCTCTTGGCCAAAAAATCAAAAACATAAAGCAGGCTTCCCTGGTGGCGCAGTGGTTGAGAGTCCACCTGCCAATGCAGGGGACACGGGTTCGTGCCCCGGTCCGGGAGGATCCCACATGCCGCGGAACAGCTGGGCCTGTGCGCCATGGCCGCTGAGCCTGCGCATCCGGAACCTGTGCTCTGCAATGGGAGAGGCCACAAGAGTGAGAGGCCCGCCTATTGCAAAAAAAAAAAAAAAAAAAACCAGAAGCAATATTGTAGCAAGTTCAATAAAGACTTTGAAAATGGTCCACATCAAAAAAAAAAAAAAAAGAAATGAAGTACTGATACATGCCTCAACATGAATGAACCTTGAAAACATTATGCTAAGTGCAAGAAGTCAATCATAAAATGCCACATACCAGATAATTCTATTTATATGAAATGTCCAGAATAGACAAATCCATAGAAACCAAAAGAAGATTAGTGATTGCCAGGAGCTAGGGGCAGGAAGGAGTAGAGAGTGACTGCTAATGAGTACAAGGTTTCATTGTGGGGGGATGAAAATGTTGTGAGATTAGAGAGCAGTGTTGGCTACACAACTCGGTGAATATACTAAAAACACTGAATGGTATAACTAAAGGGGTGAATTATATCCCAGTAAATCTGTAATTAAAAAAATAGTGGAAGGGGCTTCCCTGGTGGCGCAGGGGTTAAGAATCCGCCTGTCAATGCAGGGGACACAGGTTCAAGCCCTGGTCTGGGAAGACCCCACATGCCGCGGAGCAATTAAGCCCATGTGCCACAACTACTGAGCCTGCGCCCTAGAGCCTTTGACCCACAACTACTGAAGCCCGCGTGCCACAACTACTGAAGCCCGTGTGCCTAGAGCCCGTGCTCTGCAACAAGAGAAGCCACCGCAGTGAGAAACCCTCTCACCGCAACGAAGCGGCCCCCACTCGCCACAACTAGAGAAAGCCTGCACACAGCAACAAAGACCCAACGCAGCCAAAAATAAATTTTAAAAATACAATTAATTAATTTTAAAAATAGTGGAAAACTTTGATAAGCAAAACAGCTCAAAAGACTAGAAAAGATACAATTACCCACTAGAATTTAGTATATAATCAAGGTGGCATTTCCAATAAGAGGAAAGATGGATTCTGCTGAAAATGATACTGGAACAACATTCCTTGATGGGTTAACAATGCGGGGAGGGGGCCTGCGGGGAGGACAGCACTTGGAACCTTACCTTGCTCCTTTCAACTAAGTATACCCAGATGTATCCAAGACTTAAATGTAAAAATTAAAACCATAAAAACATGAGAATTAATCAGGAGAATTTTTTAAAATTTCAAAGTGGGAAAGTCAAGACACAAACCGCAAAGGCCTCAAAAGAAAACAAAAGGTATAAATTTGCTTTATAGGGCTTCCCTGGTGGCGCAGTGGTTGAGAGTCCGCCTGACGATGCAGGGGACGCGGGTTTGTGCCCCGGTCCGGGAAGATCCCACATGCCGCGGAGCGGCTGGGCCCGTGAGCCATGGCCGCTGAGCCTGCGCGTCCGGAGCCTGTGCTCCGCAACGGGAGAGGCCACGGCGGTGAGAGGCCCGCGTACCGCAAAAAAAAAACAAAAAACAAAATTTGCTTTATAAATATTTTAAATTTCAACATGGAAAAAATCAAAAGACATAATAAACTGGACAAAATATTTATAAAAATATAAAACAAATTTCCAATTTCCTTGTTATATAAAAATATTGTATGTATCACTCACTTAAAAAAAAAAGCAAGCCACTAGAAGAATAAACATGAGCAGACCACTGCCAAAAATTAAAATATAAATATAAAAAGATGTCAAATTTCACTCTTCATTAAAGAAATGTACATTAAAACAATGACTAGATACCACTGTCATCTATCAGGTTAGCCAAGATGAAGAAGTTTGCTAAAATACTGCCTATTCAAAGGTGTGAAAAAATTGGCACAGTTGAAAAACTTATGTCCACACAAAAACCTGCACATGGATGTTTATAGCAGCTTTATTCAAACCTGCCAGATCTTGGAAGCAACCAAGATGTCCTTCACTAGGTGATGGCTATACAAAATGTGGTACCTGCATACAGTGGACAGTTATTTAGCGATTGAAAAAAAAAAGAGCTATCAATCCACAAAAAGACATGAAGGGATCTTAAATGTACATGGCTAGGTGAGAGAAGCCACTCTGAAAAGGTTACATATTATATGATTCAAACTATATGACATTCTGGAAAAGGCAAAACTATGGAGACAATAAAAATATCAGTCTTTGCTAGGAGTTTGGGGTGGGAAAGAGTGAGGGATGAATAAGCGGAACAGAGAGGATTTTTAGGGCTGTGAAACTATCGTGTATGACACTATAATTGTGGGTACATGTCATTATACATTTGTCAAAACCCATAGAACGTAGCATGCCAAGAGTGAATCCTAGTGTAAACTAGGAATTTCAGGTAATAATAATGCATCAACATCGGTTCATCTAATTGTAACAAAGTACCACAGTAATATAGCATGTATATAAGAGGGGGAACTATGGGAAGGAGGTATATGAGAACTGTACTTTCTGATCAATTTTTCTGTAAACCTAAAACTGCTCTAAAATAAAAAAGGCAACTAATTTTTTTAATCACACTGGTACATTAGTGGTAGGTGTGCAAATTGGTACAATCCCTTTAGAGTAAAATTTGACAATACCTTCCAAAAATTTTTAAATGCATGCCCTTTCACACAGACACTGCTTCTCAGACTTGATCTCACAGGTAGGAAGTGACATTTATACAAGGACATTCATTAGTTCTGTTTGTAATAGTAAAAGACAGGCAATAACTTTGTGGTAAGCAGAATAATGCCCCCCAAATGTCCACATCATAATCCCCAGAACCTGTGAATATGCATGGCAAAGGGGAATTAAAGTTGCAGATGGAATTAAGATTGCTAAACAGCTGACCTCAAAATAGGGAGATTATCCTGGATTATCCGGGTGGGCTCAATGCAATCATAAGAGTCCTTGAAAGTGAAAGAGGGAAGCATAAAAGGACAGTCAGAATAATGGGACTTGAGAAAAACTCTACCAATGGTTGATGGCTTTGAAGATGAAGGAAGGGGACACAGCCAAGGAATGCAGGTCTAGAAGTGTCTAGACACGTCTGGAAGCTAGAATGGACAAGGAAACAGATTCTCACCTAGAGTCTCCAAAGGGAAGGAAATCCTGCCAACACTTTGATATTAGCCCAGCAAGACTCATTTCAGACTTCTGATGTACAAAACTGTAAGATAATAGATTTGTGCTGTTGTTAAGCCACTAAATTGGTGGTAATAAATAAATAAGCCTAACACAGGCTAAATGTCTATCTGTAGAGGACTGGCTGAATAAATGAAGTGTAATACTATGTAGCCTTAAAAAGAATGAGGTAGCCCTATATATACTGATAGTGAATTAGTTTCGAGATACATTGTTTAGGACTTCTCTGGTGGTCCAGTGGTTAAGACTCCTCATTTCCAATGCAGGGGACACGGGTTCAATCCCCGGTCAGGGAAGTTCCACGTAGTAGTGCGGGCAAAAAAAATACATTGCTTAGTTAAAAAAAACAAAAGGCAAAGTTCAAAATCCAGGTAGATCCTTATATGCACATAGACTATCTCTGGAAAGATACACCAGAACCTGATAATATTTATTGCCACCAGGGGAGGAGAAATGGGCAATAAGAGGTTGAAATAAGGGAATTCCCTGGTGGTCCAGTGGCTAGGACTCTGTGCTTCCACTGCAGGGGGCATGGGTTTCATCCCTCGTCAGGGAACTAAGATCCTGCAAGCTGAGCAGCCAAAAAAAAAAAAAAAGGAAAAGAAAAGAAAAAAAAAAAAGAGGTTTCAATGAGACACTCACTTTTCACCGAATCCTCTTTTGTGATGTTGTAGTTTTTGTTCTCTGGTTGTTTGTTTGTTTAAATCATGTACAAGTATTAGCTTAAGAATAAAGAGGGGAAAACTTTTTTAAGAAAAGGGAGAGAACTCTGCTCAGTCATAAATGAGTTTGTAGTGTTTTCATCTTTCTCATGAGCAGTGATTGAATCCCTTCCACAAGTGGCGCACGGTCACCTGCCTTTTCTTGTTTAATCTCCCTAACAACCCTGACAAGTTGGTGTATTATTATCCCTACCCCTAGTTGGGGTGCTGAGGCTCAGAGACCAAATTGCACGGCTGGTAAGTTTGCAGCTGGATTTTAAAGCCTGCTCTTCTGGCTCCAGGGCTGTCTCCTCAAACCACCGCACAGTTGTCGCTGGTTCTAACAGCCGCGGTAGGGGCCAGCTCAGCTCTCGGGTGCTACCACGCAGAGCTGTCAGACAAGGATCTCAGCCGTCTCCGTTGTTTTCTTTCAGGTCCCTTTCCCAGATCTCTGAGTTGAGGAGAAGGTCAGCCTCCAGAGGGGCCCTGCCTACGCTGCTTTCTGGGTTCAGCCCACCTTCTCCTGTTACATCTCTCAGCAAAGTTCCTCTGAGCCTTCTGGGGAGAGGCCGCTGCCCACGGTCACCGTGGCTCTAATTGTTCTCGCTGGTGGGCTCACGTTGCAGTGGGCCCAGTGCAGTCACCTGCTTTCCTCATGTGGCGATGTGGCGATGAAACCCTAGAGATGACGGGCCTCCGAGTAGCACTACATCTTGATCAAATAAGGCTGCCCTGAGATTTCTCATTCCTGCGAGCCTGGGGCAGGAGATGAAGGGGGTTTCCCCGTGTCTGTCCACAACTTACAACTCTGGACCAGCAATCTGCCTTCCCGGGCCTCACTTTCTGGTAAAATGGAGATCAGATTCCCGAGCTGCTTGGACAGATGTTGCTGGGCCATTTACCTCTTGGGAACGCTGTTTAAATACAGCCAAACTGCCTTTCATGTTGAGGATCTCAAAGCATTTTAAAATGAGTAATTAATGAAGTTCAACCTCCAGAAAAAGCAAGAATTATTATCTTCATTTTATAAATAGATCAAAGGTCACACAATCAATGGCAGATGTAGGAAACAGATGTAAGAATTCTGCTTTTGTCCCTGGCTGCAACCACTAAATCCCACTTCTGGTATCACTGACAGACCTTTTTTCTGCTCTCTGACTTCTGTCCAAAGATGTGGAATTGGCCTTTATATGTTTCCACTTAAAGGTTTGAATTCTATGTATGGTTCATATGCCTTTGATATGTCTGGAATTTATAAAAGAAAGGGAGAAGAATGATATTTGATGCTTTTCAGAGATCGTGTTGGGACTGAGCCTTATATAGTGGGTCAAATGCCAATAAAGGGAGGGGAAAAAAAACGCTCACCAGATCTTCAGGAAGTTCAGTTTTATTCTCTCTCTGAAAGAACTCTGCTGTTAAAATTAAATAGAGTGTATCTTTAGTCACCAAAATGATTGTTCTGGGGATAATGAAAAGTCACCACTTATTGAGCGCTAACTGTGTGCTAAGCACTGCTCTACTTCCTCGAATACATTGTATCGTGTGATTCTCACAAACAGCTGAGGTTTTCATATTCCTTCATTTTATAGATAATATAACTGGGCTTAGGGATAGAAGATGGGTTAAGGAGAAAGGAAAGAAGAGAAAGAGAAAGCTCAAAGGAAATTAAGCAAAACTGACTGGATATGTATTCTGTGCCAGAGGTGTTATGTTGTGATAGATACAAAGATGGAGACACGAAAAATGAATAAAATAGCTCCAGATTCCTGCTCTCAAGGAGTTTACAGCCTTGTGGGTCACTGAGGATGAGGGATGAAGTGATAAGCATGTAAAAAGACAAATAATGTCAATACACCTCAGTACAGAAACATTTACTATTGAGTCCCGGTATGTGTTCGATACTACATGCCTTGTGGAGGTTGGTCCCTCTTCTCATAGAGCTTATAGTCTAGTGGGAAAGTCAGCCATTAATCAATCACACAGATTTAAAACTGCACTTGAGTGGAGTAGGAGATACCAGATGGGCTACAGCCTGACAAAGAATTGGTACCCAGAATATATAAAGGCCTCCTACACATAATAAGAGATAATCCAATAGAAGCACTGTCAAATAAACCAAGAGGCAATTTTAAAAAGATGAAAGGCAAATAACCAGTAAACACATGAAAGTATGCTCAGTCTCTCTTGTAAACAGGGAATTGCAAATTAAAACACTGGAATACCATTTCACACCCACCAGCTTGGCAAAAGTTTTAAAGCCTGACATTACCAAGTGTTGTTGAGGAAGCCAAGCACGGGAACTCATATATTGCTATCGAAGTGTAAACTGGTACAACCGCTTTGAAAAACTGTTCAGCCGTGCCCAGTAAAGCTGCCAATTTACACGACCTGAGGCCAGCGATTCCACACCCAAGAATCTTCCTGGGTGGCTAACTTTCACACAAAGGGATGGGTATAAAAAATATTCATTGTAGCATTGTTTCTAATGAAAAAAAAATTGAAAATAAGCTGAATGTTCTCCAGAAGGAGATGGGTAAAGTGTGTTGAACTCATCCAATGGGACCCGAATCAGCAGTGAAAATGTATGATCTAGAACTACATGTGTGGCTACATTTCATAGTCATAATGCTGAGTGAAAAAAACTAGTTACACAATGATATATCCAGTAAATGCCATTTCTTCAAAGTTTACAAACATGCCAAACAATTCTATGAAGTGTTTATAGGCACAAACATATGTAGTAAAAAAATACAAAAGCATAAATGAGAACGATAAACCCCAAATGCAAGAGATCAGGTACCTTAGGGGAGGGACAGAAATGAGTTCAGAGGACTCTACCTAGATCTGTGAAGTTTTATGTCCTTAAAAAAAGATTTGAAGAAACTACAGCAAATGTTAAGCTTTGGCAAGGAGGGGGGGTGCCAGGGAAGGGGTACAGGATAAACAGGTGTTAAGAATATTATTCTCTGTAGGTGTTTTTGTATGCTTTGATCCATCAAAGGAGAATTCAACTGAATTGGGGGTGGGTGGGGGAGGGTCAGGGGAGGAAGTCTGAGGAAATGATGCTTACTTAGGATGAGAGCCAAAAGTTGAGTAGCTGAGAAAGGGCAGAAAGGTACAGACAGAGAGAACAGGCTGTACCAAGCCACTGGCATGGGAAGGTGAACACAGAGGCTGAGAACTGAGACCCCCACTGTGGCCAGAGCCAGGGAGGAAGAGGCTGGAGTTGTGGGTGAAGGTGGGGGGCAGTGTACAGACCAGGCAGGGCCTCAGAGGCCATCCTGAAAGATCAGGCCTTTATGCCAAATACAACTAAAGCAGCAGGGATAGAAAGTTTGGGGGTCCAGAGACACTTCACTCAGCCAGATAGCAGAACAGGGAAGGCAGTCTTGAAGACGTGATTCACATCTTGAGCTTTGGGGAATGAGTAAGAGGAAGCCAGCTGGGGCAGGAGGGGGAGTGGGGAGTAAATTCCCTTGATAGGGCCCAACAGCAGTAAACGTACGGAAGACCTTGAATCGTGTGGTCCCAGCATGGTGCAACACCCAGGGCTAGCTCTGAAAGGTATCAGATAGAAAATGGCAGAGGAGGGTGTCCATGAAGACGGAGAGGGCTTGGGGTCCCAGGCTGGGCAGCCTTAAGCAGGGAAAGGCATGGCCAGGCATGACTGCAGGTAATCGCTCTGGCGGTGTGTGGAGGATGGATTTGAAGGAGGCGGGAGCGCAGCAGGGAGATCCTTGAGGGGAATATGTTAATAGCCAATGGGAGACGGCCCCCTAAACCAGGCTGGCTGGAATCAGAATGAAGAAATGGAGAGTGCCTGGAGAGGTGTTTAGAGGGGCGAGGCGTCTAGGATGATGGTCCTGCCATCACTGAGATGGACCAGACGCGGCGAGTTGGAGATGCGTGCACGGCAAGCCAAGTGGAACTGTCCGGCCAGGCCAGCGAAGAGATGGGCGCGCCGAGGGCTGCAGATGGAGCCTGGAGTGGGAGGCGCCTCCTGTGGGTGGTTAATAACCACTCACAGCAAATGAGTTGGTCCAGAAGGAAGGTGGAGGAAGAAACTGAGCGTGTCGCTGGGGACGAGAAGGAATAAGATTGGGGCGGGTGTGGGGAAGAGAGGACAGGAGGGGAAAGACCACGCAGACACTAAGCGGCTGCCAGGAGGTCAGCCCCGCGCGGGGCTGGGCGGGCTCGGGGCGCGGGGACTGCAGGCGGAGCCCCCGCGCGCCCAGCGCCCGCAGGCGCGGGAGAGCCAACCCCGGCCAGGGCCTTCCCGCGGCTCCTCGGGCTGCCTCGGCCGCAGCCGCCGGGGGCAGCAGGGCACTTGCGCGGCCGGGGCACCACGGTCATGCCAGTCACCCCAGGCTCCCGCGTGTCCAGGCCGCGCCTCCCCCCCGCCCGCGGACCTGGCGACGTCACTGCGGCTCTGACGCGCGCTAATGGAGGCACGGGCGGAGGCGGCGTGGCGCAGGCACCCTCCCGGGAGGTCCCGGTCCTTGCAGCCCGCGGCCGCGTTCTTGGCCCTCCTCCAGGGGAACCTCGATTTTCCAAACTCGGGAAGGCCGGCTGTCCTTCGGCTACTGATTAGGACGCGAGCGCCTGGTAAAAGATTTTAACAATGCCCGGAAAGAAATAGCCGGACCCAGGAAAGACTAATAATAGCCGCCAGCTAGAGTTCTGCTCGTGTGCTCAGCGGTCTTAAGAACAATAATAACGACAACCACAATAGCCACCATTTATTGAGCGCTTACTCTGTGCCAGGCACTGTGTTCAGCGCTTTGCAGGCAACAACCCTCGGAGGTAAGTACCTTTATTATCCCTATTTTGAAGGGAACCGGGGCACAGAGAGGTTAAGT
Organism: Aethalodelphis obliquidens; assembly: GCF_003676395.1. Classification (NCBI taxonomy): domain Eukaryota; kingdom Metazoa; phylum Chordata; class Mammalia; order Artiodactyla; family Delphinidae; genus Aethalodelphis; species Aethalodelphis obliquidens. The sequence goes on along the minus strand of NW_020837958.1, from coordinate 3,799,083 downwards.
AACTCGCCCCAGGCACACAGCTAGCTGAAGTCAGTGCCAGAATTCCAACCCAGGCTGTCTGATCCCACGTAATCGTCATGTCAACCCACTAAAGTCGGGATCATTTTCTCCATCTTAAAGATGAGGAAATTAAGGCTCATGGAAATTTAAGTACCTTGCCCAAGGTCACCTAGCTGGAAAATGGATGAGGCAGAAAGCGAACCCAGGGCTCCTCTCTGTCCGCAGAACCCGTGGTCTTGGCCAAAGGCGATCCGACAGCCCAGCAGGCTTTGGCCCCGGGTCCCAGAGGCGCAGCCTCTGCGGGTTTTGGGTGGGTTCCCGCGGCCTCCGATCCCGGATGAATTGGATGTTTCCGAGCATCGTCTCTGCTCAGCCCACAGGCGTCAGATAGGGACGCTCCTCCCGAAATCCGGTCGGGGACCGGGCCACGAGGTCCTCTGAAGGGATGGAGCGGGGGCGGAGGCAGCGAGAGGGATCCCGAGTCCCACCTGCAGAACTGCCGGGCGGGCGGCTTGCCCCGCGCAGCCGGCAGAGGGCGCTGCCGCATGCGCCTCGGGTCCCACGGTTACCAGACCCCGGGGTGGGCGGGCCTCGGCCTGCAGGAGCTAGACTCACAACCCCAAAGCGGGTAGCAGGCACCCCATATGGCCCCTCGCCTTAGCCCTGGGCCTGCTTTTCCTGACCACTCTTCCCCATCTTCTGTGCTCCTACCACCCAACCATCGGCCTTCAATGTTTCCCCCGTCCCTGCACTGCTGGTTTGGTCACCTCTTGAGAGGCAAGAACACTGATCCCATCCCATTAAAAGGCCCAGGTGTTTACAAGTCAACTCAGCCTTGTCTCCCCTTCTGATAGACCCTTTGGTGATGCAAAAATTGATAAAAATCATCCATGGAAACAGATGACTAACTTTCTTTCCTTCTCCAAAATAGGAGAGGGATTGGTTAAGGAAGGAGCGAAGAGATAAAAGGACCGTTTTTTAATAATAGCTACAGTGTATTAAGCGCTTGTTTTGTGCTGAGTCTTCTCTGTGTCTTGACTCCTTAATCCTCATTACAGCCCTGAGAGGTGTGCATCGTTATTCTCATTTGACAGGTGAGGTCACAAGACTGGTAAGTAGCAATGCTGGGAATCTACCAGGAGTATCTGACTTTAAAGTGATGTTCCCGTCACCCATCACGCAGAATATACAAGGTGATACAGCTGAACAAAAGAGGTAAGATACAAACCATGCAAAAACAAACCAAAATCTATTCTAAGACTGCTCAAAAATACCACATGTGTAGCAAAGGCTTCAATAGCTTTCTGAGACCCAGTCTGAGACTCAATTGTCTAAAATAGGAAAACAAATCCTCAAGGTGCAATCAGAGGAGAATAGGAATGAGGCGTTCGCTTTCCCTTGGAAGAGCATCTGGAGAGGCCCACTCACTTTCTATGTCTGGGCTCTGAGGAAATAAAGGTGGTTCTAGGAAAATCTGAAAAGTATGAGAGGGAAAAAAAAAATCCCTTCTGTGGTTTTTACTTTAACCAAGACTCATTTTGCTATTTGTGTTTTATTTTTAAACTAATGTGGCTCTCTCCACCCTTTAAATTGGCACATAAATAGCAAAAACAGAAGGAAGGCCAGCTACAAACTTCAAATGTGATGGGTTTCTCAGGGAGGAGGTACCTGACTTGAAGTGAAAATGAGGATTAAATGAGGTGCCTTAAACATTTCAAAGACAGACTTTCCACAAGGAATTTAGATCATAAGCCTTTAGAACAGAAGGTTTGTCTGGGTTTAGGCTGGGTATAGTGTTGAGAATTTATGAGTGCCCCCAGAATGTGGAAAACGAATCACATTTTTAGTGCCTGTCTCCATCATCTAGTCATCTGGGCCACCACTTTGCTTATGGCTTTAAAGGATGGCTTCTGGGGGATTTTCCTGTCCTCTGGATCTCAGTCACACACCCTCCCTCAGACCCCTTACTTTTCCAGAAGTTTGCTCCGGGAATTCTGTCGAGGTGAAGCAATGATTGATGATGTCACTAGGCTTGGTTGAAGAGATTGACTGGCCAGCTCTGGAATCACTAACTGGAGGTTTTCCAAACTGGGAAACCAAAGCAGAAGGAACTTCTTGAGACTTGTCACTTAACAGTTGTGACTCTCTCACCCTACGTCTTTGAACTACAAGGATTCCCCTCTTACCCAACACCAGAGAGTCCTGAACATCCCAGGCTGCTTCTTGCAAAATTCTTAGACCTCTTTGACCTTTCCTCTCTCTGCTGCTTCCCTCATTCTTTCAGTGCATTCATTCTACAAACATGTATTGAGGGCCCACGATGTGTAGATCCTAGCAGTACAGCAGAGAACCTAACATGAGCTCAGAAGGTTACTTTCTCCCATTCCCACCTAGCTTCTGACCTCCTGGCTCCAACTTCTATGCCTGGAGAGGCCCCATAATAGTAAATGACTTGCTTCTCCAGGTGAGGACTGTTGCTTAGACATATCTGACATTCTGTCAGCTTCTGGCAGCTCCCTGAGATCACACTCTGTGACCACAGACGCCACTGTGGTGACACCTGTTTGGTTGAAGGTTTGGGTCCTGATATAACTTCAGAAGCAGGGCTCAGAAATGCTCCAGCTCCAGCACTAGCCCATGCTCCTTCCTTCTCTAGTAGTCACTCCTTCCGTTTATAAGATCACTATTGATCAAAATAGCTCAGGCCATATTTATGAAGCATCTACTCTGGTGAAAAATCCCATAGTGCCATAATACCCCACTGTCCAAAGGAAAATGTTGGCTTAAACAAACAACAGTGACTATCTGGCAAAAGGATGTGTGGGGTAATGCTTATGAGTCTTTTCGGTCATTTTTCTATTGAATCTTGGGACTGAGTGATTCATAATAATGAGGGCAAGGAAGAACACTAGGCCTGTTTTAGCTTTCAGGATTATTCAAATGGAATAGATTTCCACCATCAACACCCTAGCAAAGACAGAATGCATAAGGTAAATTGCCAGGTTTTGTCTTTTTGGAAAATCCATTAATACTGAATGATCTTGGTTTTAAACCATTCCCCCACTCCCCCCCCCCCCCAAAAAAAATGAGAGAGAGGACTGAACTGTAGGATTCAGATTACATCCTTGGAAATCCCTTTAGAAAGTAGATTCTAAATCAGTACTCATTCTTCTTGAACATCCCACCCCCAAGACTGGCCCAACCCTTCTAGATACAGTATTATTTTCTCTCCCCTTGAGGAAGGAGTGGCTCAGAGACCAGAAGACTGAGGGAGAGTAAGGAAGACTTTTCCATTACCTGAGTTGCAGAGCTGTTTGGGTCTAGAGAACCTGTATATGTGTGCTGTGTCTGCACTGAGTTCATGACTGTGCATCCTCTGGCTAATGTCCAAAGTCTTCATAACATGGGGACTGAGATGTACCAAAAGAAGGCCTATCTGTGAAGGAGGACATGTGTCCACCCACCAAGAAGTTTTTGATGGTCAGTGTCTGCGTGTTCAGCTGCTGGATGAAGAGATTTGGAAACCACTAAACATTCCTACTGGGATCTTTCCAAGTCCTTTTGGGAATCGGCAACAGCGCTTATCCGGGGAAATTAGTTTTGCACTTTCACGGAGCGAGAAATTCCTCGGGGGCATTCTTGTTCTTGGGAAGAGGAATCAAACCCTGCTCACTCCTTCAGGGCGCTGGCTCTTAGTAAAGCACAGCGAATCCCAGTTTGGTTGGTCCAGCCTGGGGCCTTGGGGTGGGAGCAGATGCAGCAGCGGAGTACAGCGAATTTCACCTGTGGCTAAGTCCCTACCCCCCCCCCCCCCCCGACTGGCGCAAGCGTGAGATTTCAGTGGATCGTGTTACCAGCGTGTAAACACCTTGAGTGGCCGCCAACGCTCCCAAGCGACCACAGAAGATCTCAAACCTTTCCTATCTTCCTAGAAACCCTGGCGGCCCGGCCGGCTGCTTGCTGTCTGATGCAACAGTTTGCAACGCTGTTCTGGGAGCCGAGCCGGCCGCGGGGCGCTGGGCGTCCTGCCCATGCGCCTGCGCGGGCTGCGGCCCGTCCTGCCGGGAGGGGGAGAAGCTTTTCACCAGATGTGCTGGGGGCGGGGCGGGCAGGGAGACCTTTGGCAGCTCGCGCCGGCGATCTGAGCTTAATTAAAATTCTCCCGAGGCATTGGCTGACTGATTGACCCAGTGATCCAAAAAAATCAGAGAGGCCCGAATCGCCCTAAACGCGACAGGAGAGCGAAGTTGGGGAGTTGGCTTTCGGTTTCCAGAGCTCGGCCTCTCTTCCCCGAGCCCCCCAAGTCCGCAATGCTTTCGGGGTTCCAAAGCTCACTAGGGCGTCAGGTCTCGCTTGCCTGGGCCCTTCTACTGAATTCTCAAAGAGGGAAGAAGAGTGGTTACAGAGGAGAAAAGAGGCAAAGTTTTGATAGCATCTAGATCAGTATCTTTCCTCCTTCATTTCTCCACCCATGTGCCTTAGAAGGTTTTATAAGCAAAAAGGAACATGGCATCACGGATTTTTTCCCAAATTTTTGAGCCATTTAGGTATTGCCTGCATGATTTTCTTCCATACTCACATTCCTCCTATATTATATATTTTAAGTTGACTTTTATTTTATTAACTTTCCTTATTTTTAAAATTAACTTTAAATCGATTCCCTTTTTCTATATAGCCTTGCCTGAAGCAACAACATTAGTGAAACCACAGCTCTGATGTGCTAGTCATATATTTTAATACACTTGAAAATAAACTCATAACTAGTCAAATTAAAAAAGTATGTGTTAGCTAAAATGTGTCTTGTCTACTACATTTGAAGAAAAACTCCAGAGGTAATAACAATAGCTAACATATGCTGAGTGGTTGCCAATGTCCCAGGCACTGTTCTAAGATTCTAAGGCCTTAGGACACCTTAGAAGGTGGGTGTTGTTTACATTTTACAGAGGAGAAAAGTGAGCCACAGAGAGGTTAGGGAACTTGCTTAAGGTCACAGAGCCAGGATGCAAACTCTACTAGCCTCGCTCTAGACCTATACTGCTGGCCTAAAAAGAGGCTAAGTTACTGCCGAGATCCCCCAGGTGGTTAGCATACTCCAGATTTGAACCCAAGTCTGACTGACTGCAGAACTGAGCTTTTAACTAACGTGTGGGGACTCTTTTGCCTATATTCCCAAATCTCACCTCACACAGCCTTCTCTCTGTCCGCTTCCTTTGGAATCCAAAATGCGCTTCCAGGTCTTTCTCTCCTTATTCCCCCGCCCCCTGGGTGGGACAGAGTTTCTCTGTTCTAGCGTTCTCTTCTCTGAATTAAAGTAACCCATAAATCTCTGATTTCCCTGGGAATCCCTACTTTGAAGGTCCTGTCTTCTCTCCTCCACTGACCATGGAACTGCTTAGAAATTCCACCTATCGGCGTTGAAACTACATTTCCCAGACTGCCTTGCTCGCCTGGAAAGAACAAAAATCCTGTGTCACACCATGTGGCTCCTGTTTGGGGGTCGGAAAATCTGGTCACTAGCTAGGACAAAGATTGGTATGCCCGTAGACTAATCCATCTGGCCCCAGGAAGACATGAATTTCCCAGGCCTCAATGATTGGGGGTAGGGGTGAGTTATTTCAGCAAACAAAACCCTCAATTAGGGGTTTAAATGAAGACTTGGCATAAGACTTCTAAAAGATGGCTGACCCCTGCCCCGTAAATATATTTTTTTTTCTGCAGCAGCCCTTGCCACCACTCCTTCCCTCTCTTCCCTTCCTTTTCCTTCCCCTTCTTCCAGACTCTTCTCTTAATTGTACCATCCTGCCACTCCCTTGTCCCCATCCCCACCCCCAAGCCCACACCCACTCTTTAACTGTTTAGTATAAAATCCAGCCCACCAGACTGAGGTTTTCTTCGACCCAAATGTTATTTTCAGAAGGAGCCATTGAGGTTGGGGTGTAATTGCAGCGTTGGGCCTCTGCAAGCCAAGCTGAAAATAATCAGCGAGGCAGATGGGGTGGGAAGAGTGTGCGGTGGCCACTTCCACCAAAGAGCAAGAGAAACCCAGTGGGGTGAGTCAGAGAGAGGCGAGTGCCAGGCTGGGCCTCCTGGGCTTACAGCCGGGAGTTGAGTTAAGGAGAAACTGCCCAAGGTGTTGGGCCTTTGACTGAGACCAATCCAAGGTGGTTCCTGGCTGCACATCACAAGTCCACATTTCTTGTGACAGCTACTAAGCTTCTCTTGCTCTTCCTCAGTTGGGCCATAGAAGCCAGTACTCCAAATGGGCGCTTGGCCATCCAGTTGGCTCACCCATCTCTAGAGCAGGGTTTCTCAACTTGGGCACTACTGGCATGTCAGCTTGGATACTCCTTTTGTTGTGGGGAGCCATCTTGTGCGTTGTGTAGGATGTTTAGCAACATCCCTGGCCTCTACCCACTGGACGCAGTAGCACACACACACACACTTACACAAGTCAGGACTACCCGAAATGCCTCCAGACACGCCAAATGTCTTTGTCTGAGAGAATCACCCCTGGTTGAAAACCACTGGTCTAGAGTGATCCAGGCCTATTAAAGGGTCATGTCACCTGTCCCCACGGTGGCCTCATTGCTTTGCATTACATCTGAATGAGCGCTGATAGAAACTATTGGCCAATTCCTAGTTCCATTGACAACTGTTGAATACCTCAAACCCAGCACAAGTGCCCAGGCACTGGACAAGGTGTTGAGGATGAAGTGGCAAGCAAGACAGATGTGGTCCCTCATGGAAGTGACTGAGTGATTAAACAAGCCTGAGTTAGAGGCTTGTGAAGAAAAGCCCTGGGGCACTACAGGAAAATCGAAGAGGGCTTCTCACCTAAGTTGGAGGAGGTTGTCAAGAAAGGCTCTTAGAGGAAATGAGGAATTAGCCAGCTGGAGATTTGAGGGTGAGGCAGTGTTCCATGGAGTAGGCACAGAGTGTTCAGAAGCGCTGAGTTAAGAGAGAACGTCATACATTCAAGGGACCCAGAGAAGTCTGTCATGGACCAGGCTGAGGACAGTGGGTAGTTGTTTTCTCCTCTCACCCCCAAAACTTGCTTTCCTTGTACTCCTTCTCCAGATTTCTAGCACAAGCAAATAAACTTAGGATCATATTTAACTCCCCCCTCTTCCTTGGTGTTGCTCAACCCCCCTCAGTCACCCAGTTACCAAGTTCTGTCGGTTCTGCCACCAAAATCTCTCTGCAGACTATCTCCTTGTCTCCTTTCCCACCACCACAGCCCTGATGCAGGCTCTCTTCATTACTCAGCCGAATTTGTGAAATAGCTTCCTAACGAGTCATCCTCCAGTCTCTACCTCAGAGAAAGACACAGATCTGCCCATGTCTCTGCTGGCTTAGAAACCCTGCATGGCTTCCAGAGGCTTGTCAGACGGGCTTCTGCCTCCCCCACCCCCACCCCCACCCCCGGCTCTCAGGTGCCCTTTGTTAACTGCTTCCAAGATCACTCCCGCCCTCCCACTCCCTAGCCACACCAGACCACTAGCCACACCCTGTAGGCCTTCACGCCTCTGTGATTTTGCTGTTCTCTTTATCTGAAAGGCTCTTTCCCAACCAAAATCATTTGGGGGAATTCCCACATATCCTTTAAGACCCAGACAAAATGAACTCATGATATCCTTTATCGCTTCTTAGAAGCCTTCTCTTAATTCTTCCCTCTGTTTTCACTGGGATTTATATATTGCTGCTAGTTTACCATTTGTTATGTTGACCCATAGTGACGTATTTAAATCTGTCCCTCTCCTAGAGTCAGAGGGCCTCAAAGGCAGGCAATGCAGTGGACCCTGCTGGTTGATTACCCAAGACCCATTCACCCCACTTCCAGCTTCCTAAGGAGTATACAAGGCACAGTGTATTATTTAGCAGACAAGCTAAGTTGCCGTAACAAACAGACCCAGAGTACAGAGGCTGAAGCAAGCCCATATGCCTCAAGGGAAGCTGACCCCTTGCCCAGCTCCAGGGGTGGGCCCACCACCCTTCTCAGGAATTGGTTCGGGAACCTGGGCCTGAACTAATCAGTGTGTGGTAGAGACTTCTCTGGTTCCCTAATATCCGCTCTCCCCTTCTTTAGTAACATTACTCCCAGTTTGGGGCCGAGCGGATAGCTGCCTGGTAAGGACTGCATTTCCCAGCCTCCCTTGCAGCTTGATGTAGCCACAAGTCTAAGTTCTCACCAAAGGACTGTGAGCAGACACGATTGTACCACTTCTAAGCTATGCCTTCGCAAAGAATGTGCGTGTGCTCCCTTGTCCTTCCCCTGCCCTTCCCCCCCTTTCTGAGAGGTAATAGAAATTGGAACAGTCTCCCTGGACCTAGAGAGGGAAGCCACATTTGGAGGATGGTGGAGCCCACCTATCAGTCTTGAATGGCTTTTTTTTCCTAACTCTTCTATGATATGAAAGAGACATAAACTTCTGTTTTGCTTACACTTCTGTTTGGAGTCTTTTAGGCCTGTGACCTAAGGGCCAGTGAGATACAAGGAAAGGTTTAATAGGGGTTTCAGGGAAAGATCTCTCTTGTTTTTATGAGGGAACATCGTGGAGCAACCTTCTCTCTTTCTCTTCCTCTGCACATTGCTGGGCCTGGAACTATCACAGTGCTCTTGCTACCAGCCTAATACATGGGCTACAAACAAGGAGGGCAGAGCTGAGAGAACCGCAGGGAAATGGAGCCAGAGTTTCTGGACTAAACAACTCTGAGGTCCACTGTCTTGTCTGCTTGGGTCGTCATAACAAAACACTACAGACTGGTGGGCTTAAACAATAGAAATTTACTTTCTCATCATTCTAGAGGGCTAAAAGTCCAGGGTTGGTTTCTGGTGAGGCCTCTGTTCGTGGCTTGCAGACAGCCACCTTGTCATCGTGTCCTCATATGGCCTCCTTCCTGTGTGCTTGCAGAGAGAGAGAGCAGTCTGTTGTCTCTTCCTCTTCTTATAAAGACACCAGACCCATCGGATTAGGGTTCCATCCTATGACCTCTTTTAACCTTAATTATCCCTGTCCCCAGATATAGTCCCATTGAGGTTAAGGCTTCGACATATGAGTTTGGGAGGAGGTCACAATTCAGTCCATGACACCCACTCTACCTCTGGGCTTCCAGTTTTGTGAGCCAATAAATGTCCTTTTGTTGAAACCAGCTCACATTACTTTTCTGCCACTTCTAACCTTACGTTGTTTCACTCCTCTTGGGCCTAGCACAGAAGAGGTCTATAAATATTGGTGGAATAAATGCCCAGTCACTATTCTTCTTCTCTTAACCTGAAATGACAACATCACAGATAAACTATAAACATTTGTCTTTCTCTCTGCCGCAGCCTAAACACCTAAAGCAGTAGCATGGACCTCATCTCTAGAAAATTCTTCACAGACCCAGCTATAAAATCAGAAAGTTGAATTAAACACACTCTAGCCTACCTTCCAGCAGAAACACCCCAAGTCCCCTCCAGCTGTAATGTCCCATGGCTCTGCCCGAGGCTCTCTGTGTCATTCTGTGTCCACACTGAGGACCTTTCTAGCACTAACAATGTACAGTCTACCAAGAGGGCCCTCTGGGCTCCTGCCCCCACCCTCTTACGGTCTAGGGTTCTGTTTGATGCCTTCTCGAGCTCTGGAGTCCCAAGATTCTGTAACACTACGCTGAACACAAGGAAGTTTTTGAGTGGCTACTAGACCTCTTGCCCCGCAGCACAGAAGAGAAAGCCCAGAGGAGGGCCTGGACTGTCACAGCCTTGTCCTTCCAGAAGAAATCAGAGGCTGACTCTGCTGAGAAGCAGGCAGGTAGGGGCCTCACAGTGCTCAGACCTACATACAGTAGATCCTGCAGCAAGGACACTCGAGTTCCTTGTGCCCATCGCTCAGCCATCCAGACTGCCATCAGTGGTGCCCAAAACAGGGCACGTGCCAGTTCCAGGCAACACACTTTCTTCTTTCAGCCATGAGAACTCCACTCGTACAGACTGGGGAAAGGGCAGCCTCATTACTCAGCCAACTGGAATGTGGGAAAATTAGACCTCCGGGAAAATGACCAGTGAATGGACCCTGGTCAGCCAGGACCTTGAAGGTCCAGAGGTGCTTCAGCAGCAACTCCAATCCTTTCTTCCCACTCCTTTTGAAGTTACCATCTATAGGACACTCACCATGTGCTGAGCACATATATTAGCTCATTTTCTCTTCACAAGGACTCTGTAGGATGCATCATTGCTAGCCCCATTTTATAGATAAGTGAATTAAGGCTTAGAGAGGTGAAATGGCTTGCTTGGAGTGACAGAGAGGGATTTGACCTCAGGTTCTTAACCAGATGCTTGCTGGGAGACCTTTGTAATTTGACGGCATCTTCTCTGGTTTTATAACTTAGGCGGGCCTGGGGGAAAGGCATGGTGAGACCCCAGACCTGTGAGGTCAGTGCCAATGGGGAAGAAGTTAAGACCAGAGAGAAACACAGTCACTGGAGTAAAGGAGAAGACTGGCAAAGACCAGCAGGCAGTCAGAGTCAAGTACAAAGAGTGTGGCCAGCTCCGTCAGTTAGGGTCTACTGGACCCAACCAGGGTGGTCAGGATCTCCCTGGGCAGAGCGGTGATGTCTTAGTCTGTTCGAGCCGCTATCACAAAATACCGTAAACTGGGTGGCTAATAAAAAACAGGAGTTTATTTCTTTCCGTTCTGGAAGCCGGACATCCCAGATCAGGGTGCCAGCATGGTCGGATTCAGGTGAGAGCCCTCTTCCAGAAGGGGCCAGGGAGCTCTGTGGGGTCTCTTCTAAGAACGCTAATCCCATTCATGAGGCTCCATCCTCATGAGCAACTCCCAAAAGCCCCACTCCTAAAACCATCACAGCGGGCATAGGATTTCGACATATGAACTTGGAGGAGACACAAACATTCAGACCATAGCAGACAGGAAACTCCCAAGCATGAGGGTGGGCAGAAGCTCCATCCTACAGCCAGGCCTCTAGGGTGCCCCTTGGGTGCCAGGTAAGGTGACCATGAACAGAATGGAGCGGCCTCCAGCAGGACCTCACGGACCCCAGACCAAGAGCCCTGGCAACTGGCAGGTCTGAGTCTACAGGATGTCTTCCTGCCCAGCGAGATCCATTCTGCCCCTCATGTTCTCCCAGCCTCAATACGATCTCAGCTGGGCCACTTCCTCCCCGTGTGGCCAAGTCACCTAATCCCTCTGGACCTCAGTGCCCTCCTCCATATTTTGCGGGAAATAGAGTACCCCCTCTTGGGTTGTCATGACAACGAAATAACGCCTAGTGCCATGCCTGGCACAGAGCCAGTGGTCAGTGACTGGGAGTAGCAGTCATAACTGTTGTTAATAATAATAATAACCTGGGCAGCAATAGAGGAATTGGTGACCTGTCTGTGAGGGTCTTCAGAGAGCAGGGGCAGAAGAGATAAGGTGGGGCCCTGTTTGGAGCAGTCAAGCCGGAAAGCAGCAGCATCTGGGGTTCTGCATCCAGGGGCCACCTGCTGGTCTCCCCCCTTGGAGGACTGGCACCCATTTCCCTGACACCTCAGACTCAGTCACAATTCTTCCTCCAGCTGGTCCTCGGACACTCCAGCTGCCACGGTCCTAGCAGGGGAATATTCAATGCCTGAGAAGGGGATGGAGGTTTTGTCCCTCCCCTGCCGCTTCCAGGTAAAGGCCGGATGCCAACAAAGGGCTGGGGGGTGGGAGAGGCGGAGGACGATGCAAGCATCAGGTGCCTCCACTGGGTGTTTGCTATATGCCAGGCTCTGTGTGAAACACATAGACACTTCCTGTGTCCTCTCGGGTTTAATCCTCCAGCCACTAGAAGAGGAGGTATGTGTCTGTTGTCATCATCATCATCAACAGAAACATCCCCATTTGATAAAGGCATTGAGCCTCAGAGAGGTTAAGGAACTGCCAAGATCCCATAGCCAGAATTCAGCAGAGCCAACATTTCGACCAACTCCACCTGATAGAAGACTTCAGCCTCCCAAGGAGGAGTTAATGTGTCTCTCTCGGCCCATGGCTCTGGCATCAAGAGGGCACTGGTCCTGGCATTTGAGTCAAGGAAGTAGGCGGCCCACTGGGAAATGGATCGCTCACAGAGCTCATCCATGACTCAGCCTGGGCCTCCAGGCCTGTTGCACCTTCGTGATGTTTGCCAGATGTTGCAGGCTTGAAAATGGTGGTCCACCAGGAGGTGGCTACTGCTGCCTGGCGGGGGGTGACCCCATACACACAGACGCGTGTGGACACACCGGCCTGACCCCCACCTTGGCCCAGGAGAGGACAGTGAAGGGATGTTCGTTTGGCAGGTGAGTGGGAAGGGCTGGGTGGTTCCACTCTCATCCCCCTCCCAGTTCTGGGGAGATGCTCTGATGTTTTCCTGCAGAGCTGGCTATGGGCCTGGAGGCTTTTACTCTCCGTAAAGTCAAGAAGAAAGGACACTGGGAAACTCCTTCTCCAAAATCCGTTCAGACTCGACCAGCCTCTCTGAGCCTCCGAGCCAGACGGTGGCTGATGCCCTTGTGGACTCACACTGAGTAAGGACAGGCTGCCTCAGAAACCTCATCTCCAGATCCCACCACCTCCTGGAAATCAACCTCCCAATGACCCCAAGCCTTGCTCCAGGCTCTGAGTCATGCAGAATGGCTCCCTCCTAACAGCCCCATGCCGTAGCCTGGTGTGGCTGCAGGAGCATGAGCCTTGGGGTCATCTGAGTCTCAGTCCAGACTGATAGGAGCTGTGAGAGCTGGGGCAAGTGAGCCAACACTTCTGAGCCTCAGTTGCCTCTTCTATAACATGGAGGTAATAACTATACCCACAAAAGGTCTAGTAAATGGGAGTGCCCCTGCCTCTTCCCTTTATTCCTCCTCCTCCTGGACCTCCTTACCTCCACTGACCACATAAGCACCTAGCTGCAGGCCCTCATTTCCCAGCATCCTCCCAGCCTCTGAGCTTCTCAGGAGACAGCGGTTTTGCCACCCTTTGCTTGTGGCCTGCTGTGGGCCAGCTCCCCCTGAGAGCAAAGGCCTCAGAGCTGGGCGACTGGGGCCGCACCCTCTTTGTAAACACTAGCTGGGCACCAACTGACCTCAGGAGGGAAGTGCTCGGCTGGGACCCTCCTCCTTCGGCCCTGCCTGCCACTGTATGTTCCAGGGGAAGCGCCAGGCCAATCTGGCACCCTTGTACCCAGGCCGCCTCTGTCCTGGAAATAGGCATTTGGAGCCAAACCCTTGGTTGAAGGTGGAAGGAAGTTAACAGGCCTGAGTGCTTCCCTCCTGCCCTCCCTCAGCCCCACCCTGGCCGTCCCAGACAGAGCAAGTTCTCTCTAATTTAAGTGTTTTTAATGATCATGACAGACATACATAAAGAAGACTTTACTGTTCCTTTTTGTTTCTTAAAAATAAAGACAGGAATTAAGTATAACAAAATATTAATCATTTTAACTCTGGGCAGTGAGGATGTGCGTGTGTTATTGCTCTTTGTAACATTCTTTTCTGGATTGTTTAAATTTCTCTAAATAAATAAGATTCATACAGGTTTATTGGAAAAAAATTCAAAAATGCCAAACAGTATAAAGAGAAAAATAAGAATCACCAAAATCTCTACTTTGGAATCAGACCATTATATATTGGCTTATCGTCTCCTGGTCTTTTTTCTAGCATGTATTTGTATCTTTTTTTTTTAACTGAGATATAATTGGCACATAACATTGTATTCATTTAGGTTCACTTTATTCTTTTTACAAAAAAAAAAAACTCTAGAATTATACTGTTTAATAACGTTTTTCCCTCAACAATATATTTTGAACAGTTTCCCATGCCCTTGAATATTAATATTTACTTAATATTAGTAAATTCTAATTTCAGTCTTCTTTTCAGTCTTTTTTCCATGTAATCATGAATAAGGTATATTTTTTAGGATTTGGACCCATATGGATCATACATTGGGTCATTTATACCTTTTATTATTTTTCTTTATCCTAAAAGTACTACTTCTGTTGTAGATCGGTACAAAATACAGATAAGCAAACAAAAGTACATGTGAAATACTTGTAGCTTCACCATCCTGAAATAACCTCTGCTAACATTTTAGTTTTTAACCTTCCTGTCCACTTTTCTACGTACATATGTAAATATATGTAAACACACATTTGAAAATAAAATTGGAATCATACAATTCATATTATTTTGAACCTGCATATTTTGTTTACTTAACAACATACCTTATATTGATTGTAATTGTTTCAGCTACAAATGACAGAAAACCCAAATTTACAGTGGCTTAAACATGTTCATTTCTCTCTCTAGTAAATGACATCCAAAGGGAAGGAGCCCAGGCTGGTACAGAAGCTCTGTGACCATTAGGGACCTAGGTAGGCTTCTTCTAACTGGGGGTCCCCATCCTCAACAGGTGCCCCCCCACTCGGGACCCAAGACGGCTGCACCGGGAGGAAGAAGCAAAGAAGGAGTTGCCTCTCCTCAGAGGACACTCCCTGGAATTCACATGCATCACTTCTGCTTATACCCCACCCACCAGAACTCAGCCCCATGGCCCCTGGGAAATAGGATCTTTTCTAAGTAGGCGTTCTATTACTACAGCAGAAGGGGAGAGTGGATGCTGGGGGAGCACTGGCCTCTCTGCCACATTTCACAAACATCTTTCCAGTGCATATAGCTTTGTATTCTGTATTTTTCTCTTATGTTTTTGGTGAACACTTTACCACATCATTAAATATTCTTCAAAATTCTTCATTTTTAATGGCTGCTTAATAGTCCCTAATATGCATATAGCATTGCTTATAGATCCAGTGCCTTGTTACTTGATACTTGGGTGTTTTGCTCTGATAAATAAGCCTCTTCTACGGTTAAAACTTGTCGGAGGAAGAGCTCCCAAGCTTTCCTCTGTACCCTGTGGGTGCCCACCCAAGGCATTTGGCTGGGGGCGTCAGGGTAGTATCTGCCTTAAAAGCTGACTTATGGGCCTGAGTTTGTTTCTACCCCCAAAAATGGAGCTTTTTGGCAACTGCTGTATCCCGCTGTTCCCACTGCAAGGGAAGTCACCGGAGTGGGCAGAGCCAAGTGGGCAGCTCTGCTCAGGGTGGGGGTGCGGGCATGGGGGATGGGTGGGGGTAGGGAGTGAGTAGGACGAAACCAGTGGACTCTCAGAGCCAAGGGAGGACCTGGCCCTGACGAGGCTTGGGGGTTCTCAATGGGGCCTGTTTCATTTTTCATTCAAGTCCAACAAATGCTTTCCGAGCTTCTACTCAGGGCCGTGCCCTGCGCAGGCCCTGGGGATGTCTCAGAGAACACGTGGTCCCTGCTCTCCAGGAACTTAGTCTACTTTAAATTCTCCAGTGTTAGAGTTCAACATGGAGAGTTGCCTAAAACACAGAATCCTAGGGCCCACACCCAAAAATCTGATGCAATAGATGTTGGTGGGCCTAGAATCTGCATTTCTTTCAGTCTCCCCAGTTGACCCTGATGAGGGTGACCAGGAACCATTTTGGGGGAAAAATGTCAATCAAGGCTCTTGGAGAAAATCTCTTATACCAGGCGAACCTGGAGCCTCTCTCTGCTCAGTATGTAGTTTGTGCCTTGACTAAGCCTCAGGAGATAATAAAATAATGAGGGTGACTGCCAGACACAACTGAACCCAAACCCTAGTTCTATCCTTTGGTAGCTGAGTGACCTCAGACAAATTCTTTAACCTCTCTAAGCTTCAGTTTTCCCATCTGTAAAATGGGGATAATCATAGCGCTTCCCATGGGAAAATAAACATTAGTGCTTAGCAGTGTCTGACACTCAACAAATTCTAGATATTATTATTTAACTAATTTAAATTAATTTATTAATTAAAATTGCCTCTAGAAAAGTAATTACAGCGAGGGAGACAAGGTATATAAAGCTTCTTATACGCTGCCTGACTCATGGTGGAGGCGCTCAATAAATGGTTATTATTATTATTAACATCCTCACATTCATTTTAATTCTAGGTTTTATCATCTCTGCAGCTGTACCCACCACACAATTTTGTCCTCCCAACAGAAATCATGGACAAAGCCGTGGATTCATGGCTTTAAAATGTGGACTTCATGTCTGCCCCTAGTGCCCCAGCATGAAAGAGACTTTTTCAGGTCCTTCTGGAAGGATGTCCAAGAGGCAGATAGGTAAGCATGAGTGGGAACCTCAGGTCCCTACTTTCAACTGCCTGCTTTTGGGGAAGCCCAGGCCTAGAGCTGGGCCATTCACCCAGCCCCAAGGGTCAGGACTGTGGAAGCCCAGGGCTGCTGTGAGGTAAGAAGGAAGAGGCAGGTTGCTATTGATAACTTCCTTTTCAAGTGCTCATGGATGACGTGGTTACCATGGTGATGCTGGTGACTGAGCACCAGAGCCTCCCTTGAGTTGTGAGTCAGGTTCAGCTTTATTTATTAAAAAGGAAAAGCAGCACCCTGACCTGTGAAGGACAAAGCAAAGCTCTACACGGAGGCCAAAGGGTTTCCCACTGGGGGTGAATCGGCAGCCCTGCTCAGGGTCCACCAGCCTCCTGACATCAGCTGACCCAGCCGGCTGCAAGGCCTGGAAAAGGCCACAGAGGTAAATGGGGAGGCCAGCATCTCAAACTGTGGCCCAGGAGGGGAAGCACAAACAGAACCCACACTGCCACTTGGAAACCTCTTACTAGGGAGCAGATGCCATCTTCCCAGCTCTGAACAAAAAGCCAGACTCTTTCAGGGGACTCTGCCCCACTCTGGTATGGGAGTCCACAGGGCCCAAGGAAATGGGTCTCCAAGTGGAGACCAGGACCTGGTCCAGAGACGACCAGTGTTGGCTCACCCACCCACCAGTGTGCACACACTAGTAGTGCCCTCTGTGAGGGGCACGGTCCTGGAAGGACAGGGGAGGCCGCAAAAATTTTCTCCCACAGCCTGAACTGGGAGGTGGGGCTCCTTTTCCCAGAACTCCTGCAGGAAAAGCGGTAAAGGCAGTGATGACTCCAGCTGCAACAGAGATGCCTGGTGGAGCGCCCGGCCTCGTGTCAACATGCCATGGGGAGGTCCATGGTAAGAGCACCAGAGACATACTGGAATTTTCCTGAGCTTGGACACTGTCCCAGAATCCCAGACCTATAGCGGCAGGGTTCTTCAAACCTGCTCGTTTGTTTGGGTTCACTGCTGATCCCATTGACCGATGTCCTGGTGGTCCCACCTGCTACCCAGCTCTGGACTCCAAGCCCTTGTCTCCACCCACTGCCCTCATCAGTGAGCAGAATGTTGGGGGCTGAAGTCAGGGTGGATGGATGTAAGTCTTCTTCTGCCCCTTATTAGCCTTGTGACTGAGCCTCTGTGCCGCCAGCTATAATACACAGGTGATAATCATAATAACATGTAATCCCAGGGTAGCTATGAGGATGAAATGCAATAATATTTGCAAACATTTATCACAGCGCATGGCTGGCACACTGTAAACACTGGAGAACCGTTAGCCATTGTTGACTTTGCGCGGGACCATATCACATCCGCCTGGATAACAGCAGCAGCCTCATAATTCCACTTGCTGATCCTACCTAGTCTTGCTGGCCTCCAATCTGTTGTCCACACCACAGCAGAGTGGTTTATGGAAAATGCAATCCTGGTCATGCCATCTTCCTCTGTAAAATCTGCCAGTGGCTCCCATTTGCCTTCAGAATGGCTCTTAGCATCCTTTAGGGGCCCTACGAGGCCCTGCAGGAAATAGCACTGGGCTACCCTCTCCAATCCTACCCCCTCACCATGCCTTCACTGCCTTGAAAAGTTTTAGCCATTCCCAACTGTTAGCAGTGCCCCAAAGGTGCCAGGCTCTGCCATACCTTCAGGATTTTGGCATGCTATTCCCTTTGCCCAGAATGCCCTTTTCTCTTTTTGTTTATCTAACAAACACCTACTCATCCTTCAAGACCCACATTAAGAACCCTCTATAGTGTGAAATGTTCCTGTCCTTCCCTCAATGCAGAGCGGACCACTCCCTCCTCTGAGCCACTCTGGTTCTCTCCATAAAGACATTTATCACTTTACATTGCAATCGTTGCAGTTTCTGCCTGTGACACCTTTCAGCTTCTTGAGGGCAGCACTGATTCTAATTAGTGTCTGTTTCCCTAGAACGTACCATGGTACCGTAACAGTCACAAGAGATGACGGACTGAATGAAGACAAAAACCCTGTTTGTAGAAGAGGAAACTGAGGCCCACCTAGGAGTAGTGACATTGCTAAAGTAGAGTCCAGAAGCCCTGTAACTCCAGGCCCTTCTGATGGCAGGGACTATGGACCATTCATCCATCCATCCATCACTTATGAAGCACCCATCATACACCAGACACTGTGTTGCTTCCTCGGGTACAAAGAACAAGGTGCAGTCCTGGCCGTCAGGAGCCCACAGGCAGGTGGGATAGAATGACAGGTGTACAGACAATCCCCACACCTTCCACTGTGAGTTGGGACAGAGGCTATAGAAGGAGCTATGGGAATTCCAGGGGCCCCCATATGGATGAGGGGGAGAGAAGCCCCTGTTTCTACGTCTTCCACTCCCTCTCCCCAAAGTCTGGAGGTCAAGTTCCCATAGACCACCAGGCCAAGGCAGCAACCCTCTAGGTGCTGTCACCACAGGTAAACAGACATACACACAGGCTCACACGTACCGAAGGCAGGTAACACGGGCATGCCTTGCCCCATGGGGCAGGACAGCCACGAGGACACATTTGTGCCCCTAAGCAGTGATGTCAAGAGCTGTCCTGGGAGTGAGGAGAAATGAAATCAGACAGCAGAGCGTTTCCTGACACTTCCCACCGCACAAAGTCCTTCCGGATATCAGGTCTCACTGGCCCCCCACCAGGTGGGGTCCTACAGGCAAGGCAGATGTTGTTTTCTCCCCCATTTCCAGATGGATAAACTGAGACTCAGAGAGATCTCAACGACTTGCCCGACCTCACTGCCTGGCCAGTGGAAGTGCCAGAACCGATCCCCAAGCCTTTGCTGGACCTTCAGTCTGTGCCAGGCCCTCTGCTGGGCAAGGGGACACAGAGGCCAGTGGGACACAGTCCCTGTCCCTTGTGGAAGACAGCAGCATAGCTGCCATCCTCAAGTCAGACCGCACCTGTGTTTAAATCTCCATTTCTAGCCATGTGAGTGGAGCTGGTTGTCAGTCTCTGCCACTTACGTTCTGAGTCCGTCTCATGCTCAACCCCTCCAATCGCTCCCATCACACGCAGAATGAGCTCCAAACTCCTCAGCAGACCCCGCAAGGCCAGCTCCTGCCCTCTTACCCAGCTCGCTTCCTCTCACTGTCCACCCCTCATCCTACGGGCCTCCTGGCTGTGCCTGGAGCAAAACAAGATCCCTCCAACCTCTGACCTTTGCCCCTTCTCCTCCTTAGTCACGTGACTAACTCCTTCCCTCCCCTCAGGTCTCTGTTTCCTCACAGAAGAGGACACCACTGAGTCCAAAACGATGGCCCTGACTCGAGACGATACTTTTATTCGAGGCCGTATCTTTACACTATAGAACATGATACTACGTGTATTTGACCATTTGTTGATGGCCTGTCTCCCCTTCAGTACAGATGGGTAGGAAAGTGCCCACTTTGTTCACTGCTACTTTCTCAGCGCCTAGAGCAGTGCCTGGCACATAGTAGGAGCTCAGTAAATCTTTATGAACATGAATGAATCAATAACCCTCAGTTTCCTCCCCTTTGAAATGATACCCATGGCACACAGTTATAAGGACTGAATGGTGTTATAAATGGAAGACGCTCAGCCTCGTGTCTGGTGCTAGGTTGGCACGCAAGAACGCTGCTGCTGCTGTCGTTATTGTGCTCACAGCCTCGTGGGGGAGACAGGTATAAAAATAAATTACACAATGTGCTAACAAAACTCTTACTTCGGAGCCGTCTCCTCCCCTTTGGGGCGGCAGCCCCTCCATCTGCCTGAAGGTCAAGGCCCAGAGCTCTCGCCCTGGCTGCTGAGGTCACCCTGGGGGTCTGTCTGGCCTTGATGGCTGGGAGACCTCTGGGCCCCGCCTGGGCTGGGGGCAGTGGGCAGAGTCCAGACTGGCCCTCAGAAACCCTTGATTTCTCCCCTGGGAGCAGGCCCCACATCAAAGCCGATCTCACAGGGGCGAGGCCTCGAGATAAATGGAAGATTAAAGAAGGCGAGGTCTCCACAGGCCACAGGGAGAGGCGGCCGGCTGCCGACCACAGAGAGGAGGCCCTGACACAGCCCTGGTGGCAGCCATCGTGGGGGGCAAAGGCAAGAATGGAGCCCAGGCCTGGGCAAGTAGAGTTGGGGAGGGGTACCTTAGCCCGAGCCTGGCCCCTCACTATTTCCCTTTGGCCTGTCCCTCCAATGCATGCCTACTTCTTAACCCTTTCCCAGCCAGGCAGCAGCAGCGATATACGGAGGAACCCCTGAGTCTCTCTTCAAGAGAGTTTGTTTGGTCATTGAGTTCAGTCATTGGGGTTTGCTCCCTCCAGTGAGCGAGCCTGTAATGAGGACCTCCGGGCCCTGGTCTCCCTCCCTAGGGAAGGTCTGTAATTAGTGCAGGAGGCGAGGCTGGGGAAGCTCAGACAATGTCATTTGAACCAGGATGAGACAGGGCTCAATTGCTAGTCTGTATTTTTTTCCCCCCGGTGCCATTTCATATACAAAACTCTGGCAAGCTTAACCCTTTCTTGGCTGGCCTCTGATGCTGGGGCTGGCTTACCATCTTTTCCCGTGCTTAATGGGCCATCCCCACCTCCCCGACATACACACCCCAATTCAGGTGAGCCATGGTTTCCAACTTCCCTAACATCCAAGCCACCTGACGATCAATCATCCAACAAGCCTTCACTGAGCGTCACCGGATACTAAGCACCAAGGGGAGGGGACCCAGAGGAAAGTCTCCCATCATACCATCAAAGAGATTACAATCCTTTGAGCAGTGGAGGCACGGACACCCCCAAACAGGTGGCAAGAAATGCACGACAGAGACTTCCCTGGTGGTCCAGTGGCTAAGACTCTGCACCGCCAATGCAGGGGGCCTGGGTTCGATCCCTGGTCAGGGAACTAGATCCCACATGCTGCAACTAAGAGTTCGCATGCCATAACTAAAGATCCCACATGCCGCAACTAAGATCCCACGTGCCACAACTAAGACCCAGGGCGTGCAAATAAATAAATACTTTTAAAAAAGAAGAAAAAGTAAAAAGAAATGCATGACAGGTTAGAATCAGGCGGTGAGGATCAGCGCAGGCCAGGGAAGGAGGCCACGTGGAGGCAGAGCCGACAGGATGAGCTCAGGGAAGACTGGTGTGTGGTAAGCACTCTGTAAATATGTACTGAGGGAGCCATCTTCCTGGAGCAGAGCATTTCTGCAATCAGAGTCTGAGGGCTGAACCCACAGGGAGAGGGGAGGCAGGCAGAGCCTCGGCAGCCCCAGGTGGACACAGGTGACAGGTGTCAGAGTCTACTGGGATAGGCAGAGGCTATTGCTTCTTCCCACAGGCTCCTGAAGCACTCATTCTGAACCCCTGAACTACAGTTCATCTCACACTGGACCACCACCTGTCTGATTACCCCACCGAACTTCCAGCAACCTGAGAACTTTGTCTATTCACCTCTGGTTTCAGGTGCCTAAGCACTGAGCCTGGCACTCAAGAGATACTCAATGAATGCTCCTTGAATCAATGGCTGGGCTTGGATGAGAGGGTGGAGATGTGGGCAAGAATCCACCTCCACAGCCTTTCCCAGAGGGGAGGCCAATTTTGGCCCCACTGCTGCTGCAAATCACATCACAATCTCCCTAACATATAAAGAGCTTCTAGAAATCAATAAGATAAGACCAACCACCAATTTTTTAAAAGTCAGAGAATGAAAAGCGTCTACAGAAAAGGAAACATAAATTGTTCGAGGACATCTAAAGAGACTCTCAACCTCACTAATGATAAGAGAAATGCAAACGAAGCCACTCAGAAGTTTGATAATATCCACTGTTTGAGAGACTGTAGAGAAACCAACAGCTTCATATACTGCTGGTGAGGGGGTAAGTCGATATGAAATATTTGACAATATCTGTCAACATTACATATGCACATTCTCTTTGACCCAGCAATACCACTTCCGAGATTTTATCCTACATATATACAGTGCCTGAACAAGGCTATCATTATAGCATTATTTGTTAACAGTAAAAAACTGGAAACAATCTAAATGTTCATCAGTTGGGGACAGGTAAATAAATTATGGTACAGTCACACAATTGGTAGCTACGCACCTACTTAAAAAAAAAAAAAGAGTGAGGAAGTTCTCTATGTACTAATGTGGAAGATTTCCAAAACAGATAAAATGGTGTGGGGGGGAGATGTAGAACAGTGTATTTAATGTAAATTTATTTATTTTATTTTTGGCTGTGTTGGGTCTTCGTTGCTGTGCACAGGTTTTCTCTAGTTGTGGTGAGCAGGGCTACTTTTCATTGTGGTGTGTGGGTTTCTCATTGCGGTGGCTTCTCTTGTTGCGGAGCACGGGCTCTAGGCACGTGGGCTTCTGTAGTTGTGGCTCGCGGGCTCTAGAGCGCAGGCTCAGTAGTTGTGGTGCACGGGCTTAGTTGCTCCTCGGCATGTGGGATCTTCCGGGACCAGGGCTCAAACCCGTGTCTCCTGCACTGGCAGGTGGATTCTTAACCACTGCACCATCAGGGAAATCCCTAGAACAGTGTATTTAATATGCTCCTTTTTGGTTAAATAAAAAAGAGAGAAAAGATGTATATACATATGAATACACATACACACACACACACACACACACACACATACCCCACTGAAGGATGCCCAAGAAAGTAATAAAATTAATCATATGCTGGTTGAAGTGTGGGAACTTAGTGGTTAGGACATAGGATGTAGGGATGAGAGGATTAATTTTCATTATTTTATATATATATATATATATATATATATATATATATATATGTATAGTTTTTTTTGCAGTACGCGGGCCTCTCACTGTTGTGGCCTCTCCCGTTGCGGAGCACAGGCTCCGGACGCGCAGGCTCAGCGGCCATGGCTCACGGGCCCAGCCGCTCCGCGGCATGTGGGATCCTCCCGGACCGGGGCACGAACCCATGTCCCCTGCATCGGCATGCAGACTCCCAACCACTGCGCCACCAGGGAAGCCCCATTATATATATATATTTTTTGAGTCATGTGATGCATTATCTATTCAGCAAATTTAAAAAGACAAAACAAAACCCAAAACCCTCTCCCTAGGTATTGGGGGTTCCAGGTTTCTTCCCAAGTTGCTGAGTAGACAGGATTTCACTTCAGCTGGCTGACCCTCCATCACTGTCCCTCCCCAGTGCCTGCCAGGTTTTCCTGAGGCCTTGGGTCCCCATAAATGGTGACTCTCATCCCAACTCGTACCTTAAGAACACAGACTATGAAGTCAGACCAAGTCACTGTGTGACGTTGAGCAAGTGTCTTCACCTCTCTGAGCCTCAGGAAAACAGAGTAATCATGTTATCTATCTCCAAGCCTTGTGGTAAGGCTTAAATGAGAAAATGCAGAGGAAGGGCTTAGATAGATCCTGGGACATGATAAATAGTACTGTATAAATGTACCAGACTCACTGTTCATATTCTCTGTCCATATTTTTATTGGATTGTTGGCCTTTGTCTCATTGATTTATAGGAGCTCTTTATAGATTCAGAAGATTGAGATGCGCACTGCAAACTGGCGGAGCACTGAAGGGCAACGGGTCCACAACAAATGGCAGTTTGTGAAAACCATTATTTCTATGATTATTTCTCCTCCAGGCCATGCAGGCTGTGTCTGAAGGCATCGCACACAGGAGACCTCAGGGCTTATCTGGAAATGAGTCTTTACTCATTGGCTCTGTGTCACTGTCAGTGTGACGGTGTCCCCTGGGTTGACCGACATTGTCATTCTCCGCTACGGCTTTCAGAATAACCACACCCCTTTCCCCTAGATTAGGCTCATCCTTTGTGCCTTCCCCAGGGGTCCCCAGGTTTGGGCAGCACAAGCGTGATCCCCTGTAAGGAATGAATTCACTAACAGGTAAGTATAAGGCCTCCCTGGGGAATCCCAAAGTCATCATCCAGGGGCTCCCCACGGGAGACAGACTCTAGGTGGGCAGGTCTGAAGGGATATAGCGAGGAACAGAGGTGCGGAATATGCAGCACTGGAGCTCCTTGCCCTGATCCTTGGACCCTTGGTGCTTGCTTGCCATAGAGCTGAGAAAAAATGTGGCTCCCCTGGGCCCAAATCCATTCCTTTCCTCCGGGGAATTGGTCCGCCCTTCAGTTCTGGAGGCTCCAGAAACGTTCCTCAGAGCATCTGGAATATATATTCACTTTAACTGGTGATTGCCAAGACCAGCTCTGCTGGTTTTCTGTTTGTTCTGCTTAGCTATGGGGCCTAGGACTGGTCCTTGAAGACTGGGGATGCCCAGGACCCCCAGTGCCCCCTCTTTGTGCATGACCTGGGATGGGAATCCCCACCTGGACCTGCTCTTCAAGAAGCGGAGACTGGGGCTTCCTTGGTGGCGCAGTGGTTAAGAATCCACCTGCCAATGCAGGGGACGCGGGTTCGAGCCCTGGTCCGGGAAGATCCCACATGCCATGGAGCAACTAAGCCCGTGCACCACAGCTGCTGAGCCTGTGCTCTAGAGCCCGCAAGCCACAACTACTGAGCGCACGTGCCACATCTACTGAAGCCCACGCACCTAGAGCCCGTGCTCTGCAACAAGAGAAGCCACGACAATGAGAAGCCCGCGCACAGCAATGACAAGTAGTCCCCCTCACCGCAACTAGAGAAAGCCCGCATGCGGCAACGAAGACTCAATGCAGCCAAAAATAAAAATAAATAAAATAAATAAATTTATTAAAAAAAAGAAGCAGAGACTGGATGAGGGCCAGTGAGAGTTAAAGGCTCCTCCCAACTCCTCAAAGCCTCCTGCTTGCTGTGCATCTTGTCCACTCCTAGAGTCTGGCACAGTGAAAATATGGTCAAACTGATCCAAGCTCAGATTCCCAACTCTCTTGCTTAATACCTGTGTGACCTTGGACAAATAACATAACCTCTCTGAGCCTCACCTTCTTTCTTTTTATGGTTAATTGTTTTTATTTTTTTAAATGTTTATTTATTTATTTGGCTGTGCCGGGTCTTAGCTGCGGCATGAGGGATCTAGTTCCCTGACCGAGGATGGAACCTGGGCCCCCTGCCTTGGGAGCGTGGAGTCTGAGGCACTGGACCACCAGGGAAGTCCCCTCACCTTCTTCACCTATAAAAGTAAAAATATTTTTGTATTTATACCTGTCTCACTTCAGGGTGTATTAAAGTTTCTTGAGAAACCCTACAGACAATGGAATTAAATGGCTATTAATAGAGGGAAAAGGATATGGAGAAGGGGGATTAAAAAGCTAAGATGAAGCCAGGGATGCAGTTAGTTTGTGAAATGCACCCCCATGAGACCCTGTTGCAAGAGGTGGGCCCCAGCAAACTCATCTCTGAGCTTCCTGACAGCCCAAGTAAAGAAGGAAAGGCAGTGAGCTATAAAATCCAGAGTGTCCATTAGATAGAAAATAGATAGAAATTCCACCTCTGGGAATTCCCTGGCGGTCCAGTGGTTAAGGCTCCATGCTTCCACTGCAGGGGGCACAGGTTCGATCCCTGGTGGGGGAACTAAGATCCTGCATGCTGCCCGGCACAGGCAAAAAAAAATAGACCCACCTCTCGGAAGCAGCCAGCGTTTCTGGGCCCTGAAGTCAAAGAAAAAGTTCTCACCTGGGCCTTCCAAAAAAGGGCAAGTGGGGAGGGGAGGGTGTGTGCAGCAAGGGTGATACTATCTCCTAGGCCTTTCTGTGTTTGAAATAAAATAAAATGCCTGACGGTGACCCTCAGAGTGGGCTGCTATGGTAGGTGCTTCAAATGCGCCCACTTCCTTTTTCCTACTCAGTCCTCCATCTTCTCCCAGGTAAGAGTATCTGTGAGATCTCTCATGCACTCGAGCAGTCAGCTATTTAATCATTCAGCAAACACTTACTGAACACCTACTATGTGCCGGGCTCCGGATCAGGCAAACATCCGAATCACCCTAAACCTAGCTAGTATCTTCCCCGCTGTCCCCAGATTCTTAGTCTCAGAAGCCCTCTCCCTCCCCCTGCCACCCACCCTTTTGGGTCTCAGGGCTCTGCCTCCTCCCAAGTGTGCCCGTAAACCCCAGGGCACCCCGCTCCTGTGGCTTCCCCCTCATTCCCCACATAGCTTCAGGCTGTTCCCTCCGACCACCACATTCATGGAGCTCAGCCACGTGCAAAAGCACAATTAATATTCCACTCAGTCTCCCCCAGCCCAGCTGCCTATTGGAAGAAGATGGAAACCAGATTTGCAGCCGCACGCTCTGGCATGGATGTGCACAGGGGGGTGGGCCTGCTCTTCGGTGTGAACCGGCACTCTCTCCTCCAGAGGATTGTACATGTGCACGGATGGCAGGAGCCCCACATGTAGGTCCACACCTCCAGACACGGGATCATCCACCCAGCGGCATGTGTGCGCACAGTCACACCACCACAGGCAGCACACTCAGTTCCTGGCCAAATCGATGCCCAGAGAACACATGGGCTCCTCACACACAAGGCCTATATTTGCTTTCTGGGCAGAGGGAGACAGAATCATAGCGGTTCAGAGCTGGTAGGATGGAATTTCAGAGACTATGCTATCCAAAACCCTCCTTTGACTGGGAAGAATCTGAGGCCCTGGCTTAACCTGGGTGGCGATCAGTCCCCGCTGAAGTGAACCGTGCCTGGTTGCATTTTAGCAAAGCCTTTGATTTAAACGCCTGATGCTGCCTCTCCGCTTCCTGGTGACGGGCTGTTCAGCCTCACCAGCCTTGGAGGTTGGGGAAACCGAGGCTACGGGGTAGGGTGGGGGTAGATCTACAGTGCAGTAGATCACAGGCAGAGTCAAGCCTCTGACTTTCCATGCTCCTGCCCTTCCCACAGTTCCAGCTCTGCAGCCCTAAGTGAAGCAGGATTGGCAGGGGAGTGTCCCCGAAAACATGGGGGCTCACTGAGGCAAGAGGAAAGACTAGCCTTATTGACTTTCCTCCCTTGACTGTAGACTCAGAGAGCGAGGGAGATGGAGGACATAGTATGCCTGAGTGTATGTCTTAGGGGTTGGAGCCAGCAGCCTGGGTTATAGAGGCATCTAGAAGCAGAGTTGGTGCAGGTGATTCGAGGTGGAAGAAAGAAGGGTGAGATCAGAGCAGGTCCGAGAGCAAAGCAGGAAGCGGGTGGAGCTGTTCCCCAGGCAGCAGGCAGACCAAGGGCCAAGGGGTGGGCCTGCCTCCAGTCCAAAGATGGGACAGTAGAGCAGAAATTCAGGGAAAGAGAAGCTAAAATAATTACCAGGAAAAGGAGCTGGAAGGGAAACAAGTGTTTTTTTAGTCCTTAAGGAACTTCAGTCTTCAGAGAATTTGGAGAGGGAAAAAAAATCTATCTTTAAGGCCCTTCTCCAAGGCAGAGTGGCTGGTGATTCACTCGCTGCTGAGGAAGGCCCTGGAAGGCCCTCCCCTCAGCGCCTGCCTCTCCCTAGTGAGCAAACCCAGTTCATCTGGGGTGAGTGGAAAGGGCCCTGGGTGAGGAGCCTGGAGGCCCGGATTTCAGTCCTATCTCTGTCTCATTGAAGCTGGCTGACCTGAGGAAAGCCTCTCATGGCTCGAGGCCTCGGTTTCCTGCAAAATAAAGGAGTGGTAAGTCATATAAACTCTCTGAGGCTCGGTTTTCTCCTCTGCAGACCGGGGATGATAATAATATCATGTTTCATCGAATCTAAGATGTCATCAATTGTACGCTACACCATTTTTTTTGTACTGTACGCTAAGAAGGAAGAAACACTGTCCATTCAAGTATAACATACTACCGATTATAAGACACATTCTGATTTCAGAGGTGTAAGTGTGCATCTCAGAATCAGTGAGTATGATATTTATCTCACAAGCTTGTTCCAAGCGTTAAACGAGGTAATATAAGTCAAGTATTTAGCGCCTGGCACAAAGCAAGTTCTCAATAAATGTCAGGTATTTTTATGGTTCCGGGGGGAGCAGGGAAGGAACCACAGGCCAAGGGGATGGAGAAGAGTGAGAGCTTGGGGCCTGAGGCCCACCCCCGCCCTCTTGGCAGGGTGCAACCCCAGGGACTCCACTTCTAGCCCTGTGGGGGGTACAGGGAGAGCAGCCATGAGGCCCATTTTAGGGAGCCACAAGAGAACAAAGGGCCCCCTTCTGTGCCCCGGAAGTCAGCCTAATCTCCAGGATGAATATGTTTTCATTTCTCAGAAGTTCCTGTTAGAGTGTGCCAAAGCGTTTTTTCCTTTACAATCCAGGCAAACAAGGCAGGTTTACTTTGGGCGACCTTCTCACCACCACCCAGAGCCTGCCTGCCAAGTGTAAACACCCAGCCTTGCACCCTCCTGGAGGCTCCAGGATGGAAGCCTGGAAAATCGGAGCTCCAGGCTTCCTAAAGAGGCAGGTCCTTCACCCTACCTCCCCCTATTCCCTGCGCCTCTCTCTCCACCTGACCTCCAGTGTCTGGGACAGGCAGGAAGCTTACCTCTGTCCCTTCCCTCCTGTGCGTCGCTGTGTGGGTTGGAGCATCTTTATGCGTTATGCTTCACAGCTGGAGCCACTGCTGAGCGCACCAACCAGAGTTTCCTGAGGCCACAATCAGAGGGGCTACAGTCTGTGAGCTTTTCTTGACCTGGTGTATTTCGGGGTGTTTGCAGCACCAATCTGGGCCTCCTTCCCCCGCCCCTTCAGATGTAGAGAAGGGGCCTGAGGCATCTGGGCCTCAAGCTCAGGACTGGCCTGGGGGAAGTAGACCCTCCCTGTTGGGTCAGAACCCAGACTGCAGACCCGGTGAGCTGTCTACTTTCCTCTGCTGGAAAATCTTTAAGAGATATAGATACCGAAGGGATGACTGCTACAGAAGGCTTCAGGTGGGCCCTCTAATCTGAACAGGCACAATTCTTTTCACTACTTGAATAGAATCAGTGAGACCATAGCGACTGTGTATAGGGCCTTGGGGTTTCACATTCATCCTCTCTCTCCCATGTCACTGCCTGCCCCTCCCAGTCTTTCTCTTGCTTTCTCCTCTACTTGCTGTTCCCTCTATCTGGAATGCTTTTCCCTCCATTTTTGCCCCATAAATGACTCCAGCTCTCAGATCACACATCACCTCTTTAGAGAGGGCTTCCTTACCTACTCAATCATATCACACTATTTTATTTCCTTCATAGTCCTATTACTATTTGAAATTATCTTCGTAACATTTTTTTTTTTTTTTTTTTGCCCATTCTTTCCTCATTCACTCTAGAACTTAAGTACTTAATCACGACTGTATCCCCAGGGCCTGGTCTAGGGACTGTTCACAGGTGCTCAATAATACTTGTAGAATGTGTGAACAAACCCCCTGCCATCCTTCTCTACTGTACGTGCCAGGCTCCACACTGCCCATTCCTCTTCTCTCCTCTCCCCGTCCCTTCCCCCCAGGATTTCTCTTGGGACCTCCTGCCTCTCAGACTCCACAGGAGGTGCTGGAACCAGAGTGTCTCCCCAGGATTATTTTCAATGGTTTCCTGGGGTGTTCACCTGGGTAAGAATCAGGAAAGAGAGGACACGCTAATCTTATTTATCTAAAACTGTATAATCTTCCCCAGTCACTTAAGTGGTGCTTATGTCTCTAATTACAGAGCAGGCTGGGAGGAACACAGGCACAATTTCCAGCCAACCTCAGGCAGAGGGGCACTTTTGTTCCTTCTGGGGACCTGCAGGGACTCCAGCTCGGGAGCCAGGACTCCAGACACCTGCAGTCGCAAGCTCACCCACCATGGACTGACTTGTCTGCCCAGCCAGAGATGGCAACCCCCCACGCCCACAAAGGATCAGCTACATTCTCAGTATCTGACTGCTCCCCAGTTGGCCAGAGGTGACACACTTGGGGAAAACTCCCATGGTCTCAGCACCCTAATTCTACCTGGCACTGTTTAGAGAGTGAACTGATTTCTTTTTGGCCCTGCCTAACTTCTCAGAGTTACATTGCTGGTGAACTGGTCCCCAGAGCATGGGCTGTATTCCCAGCTTCTCAAGAGCAAACTCTCCGGGAGGCCCAGGAGCTAATAGTCATATGACAATGTGGAGGGTCAGAACGTCATTCTCCAGAACTATGTCAACTGGATCAGGAGATGGGGGAAAGCCACATGCCTGCCCCCCCGCCCCAGGCAAACAGCTGCTATCTCAGCCTAGCTGTGTGCCCTTTCCCCACCTTGGCACTGAGAGAGCAATTTGGGTGACATCCCTGGCTTAACTGCGATGACATCTCTGCTTCTTAAAGGCTTTTGGTTCCTGAGCTAATTAAAAGCTCCAGACAGGGAGGACACACTTAATCCTATTAATGACTTCTGGGCAGGAACAGTGTGCCCAGCCCGCGGAGGGAGTGACTTTCTGGCCACTTGCATTTGTTCAGGTGCCTGGTGATTGTTTATCAGCCCTTTCAAGAGATTAAGCTGTACTCTGGAGCGGGCCACTTAGGTAATGGATCCAGGGGGCCTGGGAGTGTCCTGTGACCAGGGAGCATGCAGCCAGCCTACATCTTGGCTCACGCAGAGCCCATGACTACTGTTCTCCAACTTCTTGCTCTTCAGAAACACTAGGGGTACTCGATGATTGATGAGAAGAGGGGTCCTTACCTCATCTCTCCTGTCCCCCCCAGCACTTTCACACACAGGAAAGCTGGATACAGTCCTCGCCCTGAGGGATCTCAGAGTCCAGTGGGTTTATAGACACATGAGCAAACAATGACAATACTGTATTAGACTCAGCACATGGAGGTAAGCACACCATGCCCTGTGGGTGTATAGTGATGGTAACTGCTTCAGCCTGGGGGTCAGGGAAGGCTTCCTGGAGGAGGAGACCTGAAAATCTTCCCATTGAAAGGAGATTTGTTGAGGGGCCCAAGAGATGGAATTCCCTGACTTTGGATTTGGTTCAGGCCCTAGCATAAGCCTGGAAGAATAGAAATAACTCAGCTCCCTCGTGAGCTTATGGGAGTGTGGTTGGCAAAGCCTTAAGATGCTGAGGTTCAAGGAACACAGTTATTGGCTCTAGAACAATTTTGCTTCAAGCCCCTATCTTTTCAGAGAAAAAAGATTGGCAAGACTAGCTCGCAGCTGTCTCTTTAAAAGAGGAGGGACGATTCCTCAGGCCGCTCCTTCTCCTCATTAATATGAAATTATCGTGAATATTGATGTGGAGGAGTGGCGCCTCAGCCAGCTGGGCTAACCAGCCAAGGGGTTCCCGGTTTCACAGAGAGGAAAAGTGACAGAAGCCGTGCAGAGGGAGACGCAGAGAGAGCGGAGCGCCCGGCAGTCACCCAGTCTCGGGGGAGCGCTCAGCTCCCCCGCCCCCGGCTCCCACCCAGTCCGGGGGGCTCCTCAAGCCCTCAGCCCCACTCCCGGGCTCCCCATGGAAGCCAGCTGTGCCCCCGGAGGAGCGGGAGGAGGAGGAGTCGGCTAAATGCCCGCGGTGCGCCCGGGGCCCCTGAGCCCAGCCAGCTCTGCGCCGCTGCCCTAAGGCCTCCGCGCCCCCCGCGCCCCCTACCCGGGGCCGCGCAGCCTCTGCCCGCCCCTCCCCCGGGGCTCTGCCCGGGACCTGCCCCCCGCCCGCTTGCCAGCGCTCGGGCCGGAGCTCTGGGCCGGGCGCGCCGCCGCCCTGGAGTGAGGGAAGCCCAGCCGAAGGGGGTCTCCGGAGCCTGCCGCGATGGACGCCGTCTTGGAGCCCTTCCCGGCCGACAGGCTGTTCCCCGGATCCAGCTTCCTGGACTTGGGGGATCTGAACGAGTCTGATTTCCTCAACAATGCGGTAAGATGAAGAGTCTGTGTTTTCCTTCCACCACTCCTTACTCCTCTTCGCGGTGCACCTGGGGCCCCCTGAAGGACTGGACTACACAGCACTGGGCCGAAGTGGGGGAGGGGGCTCGGTGCAGGGTCCCCTTGAGAGACACGTGCTTAGAGCTCTGAGATTTGGTGACTAGATCCCTCGACACCTCCCTAGACCCCGAACCTGGAGCCTCTGAGCTTGCGCCCGTGCACGGTCCTCCTGGAGGCTCCGTCCATGGATACATTGGCCTCGGCCTTCTAGGGGAAGGGAACGTCGAGGCGTCGGGGCCATCGGATCCACTGATACGACCTCAAGAAACACCAATTCTGCTCCCCCCCCCAAGTCTTCTAATCGTCCTCCACCCACCCTGGGGTTCCGGGACCAGACTGGGAGCAAATTGGCGGCGCCCTTTCCTGCGCCCCCTTTAAGACCTCGGTGGCTCTGCGTCTGGTTCTCCGCTGGGGGGCGCACAGGGGAGTGTTCGGGGGCCAGAGACCAGACGCCCCTTGGGGGGCCAGAGGCCGACCCGGGTTTTGAGCCAGACCCGGAAATGTGGGGTGCTGCCCTGGCCTCCCCAGGAAGTCAGGCCAGAGATCCCCCAGGGAGGGACCTCAACTGGTCAGGGCAGCACGGGGTGATCGCTCAGAAGGAGGGAGGTCTTTCTCTAGGTCTGTTTCTCTGTCCCTTATGTCTCCCTGACTGTCTCTCTCTCCCTGTGGCTTCGTGACTGTCTCTGTCTCCGGGCTTGTCCTTCTCTTTCTCTTCCCCTCCCTCCCTAAGGAAACGTGGCTTCTTTCTTCTTCCCTCCCTCCCTCTCTCAGGCTCAGCCCTAAGGCCCTGGGGGGCGGGGGGATGGGCTCGGTAATGGGAGAAAATCTTTGGGTTCAGAAGGGCCTGCCGGGTTGAAATGTGGGCTGCTTGGGGGATCTGGGGGGATTCCCCCACCCCATGCAGTGACCTGCCAGTCTCTCCCTCTTCCCCTCCTCCCCCCCCAGCACACACACACACACACACACACACACAAACACACACACCCCCCCCCAGTGATCATCTCAAGGGTCTCTATTTGCTGGCCTCTAACTCCTGGGACTAAGATAAACCTGGCAGACAAGAGCCAAATGCACTGAGAGTTAAAGGACTGGGCATCTTGGACTTCCACCTAAACTGTTCCAGGCTGCTGGTGGGGAACAAGTCCAGGGATGGGAACCTGAGTCAGGGAGGCATGGGGTGAGAGGTCTCCCGGTCCTCCATTAGGCAGTAGATCCAGGTCACCCTGCTCTCTAGGAAGGCCCCTGGTTCCAGTCAGAGAGAGCACACTTCTGCAGACAAGCCGAGGGGAAGAGGGGAGAGGGCTTGAACCAGCAGTGGGGAGACCTGGGTTCTAGTCCTGCCTCTGCTTCTGCCTTTCCCTGTGAGCCTGGGCCATGCAACCAGCTTTCCTTCCTGGTCCTGTTTCCGTGTCTGTAAAATGGGAAGAGGTTGGATCATTCTTTCTAAGGATGGTCTGGCACAGATCCTAGGAATGAAGTAGCAGGGATCTGGGGTTCCATACGCCCCTCCTGGAGTTGGTAACAGGTACTGGTCAGAGGGAGGGAGTTTGCTGCAGCGTGTACCTTTATGGGCAGAGCCCCCCTGTGAGGTTCCCTCAGCCCTCAGCAGCTCTGAGTTGGACTTTCTTCTGAATGAACTCTGCCGCCTACAGCCTCTTCCTGCTGCTCCATTCAGCCTTGCATCCCCAGCTGCTCATCTGGGCCTTGGTCCAGCACAGGAAAGGAGGCATGATCATGATCAGACAGTGGTATCCAGTACTGGGCCTGGGGGGGGAAAGCCCTGCTGGGAAAGCTCCTTATCTCAGGCCTAAGCAAGGCCAGGTGAGGCAGGGGGAGAGGAAAGAATTTCTAAGAGGAAAGAAAACTCCTGGGCTGGGAATCAGGAAATTTGGTTCTAGCTGTGCTTCTGCCACCAGCCAGCTGGACAGTTCAAACAAGTGACTTTTATTCCTGAGGGCCTTGGATTCCTCATCTGAAAAATGGAGATACAGAAGCTTCCCCATAGTGTTATTATAGAGATTTAGTGAGAAAATTAATTAAAGATTAATGCAGGACGATGCCTGCCAGGTAAGTTTCCATAGTTAACATGCTCTGGAGACTAGATGGGGTAGTAGTAAAGAATACTCTGGTAGGAGTTGCTTTGTGACCCTGAGCAGGTCACCTTCCTTCTCTGGTGCCTCCATCGTTTAGATGTCTAAGGTCCCTCCCAGCTGGGACCCCATACCAACCCCATCCCCAACTCCCTCTTCATCCTGCATGAGGACAGGAAAGTGTTTCCAGGGTTAAAGATGGAAAGGGGTGAAGTTCGTGTGCTTCTCGGTCTGGAAAATGGAGGGTAGGTTATTCACTATCCTTAAAAATCCAGATAAAAGCCATAAAGTCACGGTGGAAACCGTGTGTGCTCTATTACTCTGTACAAAAGGCAAAAATCAAAAAGGATGCTTACCCTGAACACAACTGTGTAAGAAATATGCAATCGCTTGGACAGAGACAGGAGAATGAGTTGCATACTTTGCATAAGCCATGTGTGCTTAGAGGTGGCCAGGGGTGCTGTATTTTTCCTTCTGTGAGAATACCTTCATCCTATTGCAATCTTGTCTATGTGATTCTCAGAGACATCCCTCGGAAGGAGCTGCCCTTCCTGCCAGATGAGGGTGCTTCTCCTCCCATCCCCTCCCCACTCTCCCACAGTTCCTGACGTGGCCTCCCTAGAGCCGTCTTCCCTTGGACCCTGTGACCCCTCAGCCCCTGGGCAGGTATGAGAGAGGGCCTGGTGCTCAGAGAACTGGGATAAAGGACCAGAGGGAGAACAGGTCGTGTCTACAGAGAGAGACACTAGGTCCGTCCTCCGGCTCAGGGGAAAGGATGACTCTGGTTTCTTTAGAGGGAAATGGCTTTGGATCCCAGAGAAGCCCCATCTGGGAGGGTGTGGGGAGGAGGAGAAGGAGGAAGAGGAGTTCTGTTGTCTCAGAGGGGCACAGCAGGAAGCTGCAAGGATGTTTGCCCAGCACACTCATTCACCTCCCAGCAGCTGGTGAGGCCAGGTGTGGGAATGACAAGGACCGGGGGCCAGCCCAGGGGAAGGGGGGTGGTGAGGGCTAAACCTGATCACTGCTCCTCAGGCCCCCAGCCTGGCTTCTCCTGAGCTGAGTAGGGAAGCAGAGAACCACTACCATTACTATTTCCACCACCCCAGCCTTTGGGGGATTTAGGGAGATTAGAGAAGTATGTGCATTTGGGTGTTCCTATGTCTGTGTGTGGGCCTTTAACAGCCCTTAAAAGGGGAGGGGTGCGAGCGCATGTGCCTGTGTTTCTCTTTAAATTCTCACCAACAGGAAAGAGGACCCAAGGGCCGAGGCACTCTGGTCTCCAGGTAGAATCCACTACAAAAGAACTAATAGAGAAAAACTAATGGAGGAGCCCAAATCTCAGCGCTCCCCTTCAGGAAGGGAGATCGCCCCAGACACCTCCTTCTCCTCTAAAACACTAAGTTTGTTTTGGGCAGCTTTTTATTTTGGTTTTGCTCCCCCCACTAGGATGTGAGCTCTTTGAGGGCAGGCGTTTAACTGTCTTGTTCACTGCTGTATCTCCAGTGCCCAGTACAGTGCTTGGCACAGAGGAGGCTTCAACCAACCATTGCTGAATGAATCCTTTTTCCCTAACCCTCAGGCCAGCCCCACATTTTTTAAGGAAGAGGAAAAAGGATGCTCTCTACTCCCAGCCATCAGGGTACTGCGGCCCACACTGTCTCTGAAATTCAGGAAGGTTTCCAATGAGTTATCATTGCCTTGAGTCATCCCTACCCTTGGCACAGACCCCCACAACCCCTGGTGTAGGATAGTCTACAGCTGACAGATGCACAGCAGATTTTGAACTTGTGGCTTAGGCTTCACCCTGAGCACCAGTTGGCTCTAGGGCTTCCATCTTCCCCAGTTTCCCCTTGTCCAGTTTGCGGGGACTCCTGGATCCACACTCACCCAGCTTAAAACTAAGTCTTTTCTAGTCCTGCCGCGGGGCCTTTGCACATGCTATCCCTGACATCTAGAATGCTTTCCAGTTCTCTCCATCTCATCTTACTCAGTTCAAAGGAAGCCTCGTTAGAGAAGCCTCCCCAACCACCTCAAGTGGGACCCCTTATTGTTTTGTTTCAGTCCGTTGTTGTTGTAGTTGTTGTTGTTTTGGCCGTGCCGCACAGCATGTGGGATCTCAGTTCCCTGACCAGGGATTAAATCCTATGCCCTCTGCAGTGGAAGCACGGAGCCTTAACCACTGGACCGCCAGGGAAGTCCCTGTTTCAGTCCTTTGATTTCTTCGTAGCTCATATCTCAATTTGCTGTTATTTTATCAGCTTATTATCCACTTCCTCTGTGAGAAAGCAAGTTCCCTAAGAACAGAGGCCATGTCAGTTGTGTTCATTGCCATAAACCTAGCACAGTACTGTGGCACAAAACAGGCGTTTAGTATAGTAAAACTCAACCATAAAACAATAAGCTGAGTCCAAAATTTTCAATCATACAAAATGTGGAGTTATGTTATTGTAGGATCAATGAAAAGTGGTATTTTTCAGTTGGTCTGTACTATCACAAAAAGCACAAAAGTAAAGATTGTGAAACCTTAGTGCATATGCAGCAAACCAAGCTGAGGAAGTTCCAGAGGAGCACGAGGCAGTCACTTCTTTACCAGCCCCACAAAGATAAGAGCTTTTCCCACCTTTATTTGAGATGGGTCCCAGACATAGGACAGAAGCCAAATTTGGTCACATTGTAGTGTACTTTGCTCTATTTCAAGGGTCTACTGTATTTGTAGAGAAAATGACTTCAGACTCCCTTATAGGCAGTCCCTATAAGGGAAGGGGAGACTGTTTTTAAGAAGACAGGCCTGAGTGTTCAAGAAGTGTACTGATAATTCCAGAAGGGGCCCTGGATTCTCAGGTTCTGGCCTAGCCAGCCCTGAGGGTGATGCGGACTGGGTCCCACAAAAATGCTGCCTGTGTCCCCATCTGCTGTGAAGTCCCTCCGGCTTCCCTGGACCAGCTGGGAATTCACTTGGTTATTTTTCAATACATACATCCGTCCTTTAACAACTGGGAACTAAAGGAGCGCCAGTGTTGGTCACTGTGCAGAATGACCTCCAGCCACTCACAGCCAAATGAGAGAGACAGAGAGGGAAGCAGACAGAGCAGCACCGCGGGGTGCCATGATGCAGCAGAGCATGATGGGAGCCCAAAGAGGAGCCTCCAGCCGGGCTGGAGATCATGGAAGGTTCTCAGAGGAGGTGACCTCCCCACCCTCCCTCTCCAATATCACCATCCCTATAGGCAAAGGAGTTATTGGAAGGTATTTCGGCAGGGAGGACTGGGGCCGTGTCCCTTTTACTGAGCCTGTTATATAAGCATCACTGGCCCCTGTGCAGATGAGAAAACTGACACTTACAGAGGAGGGGACATCTAAATGCTGTTCTCGGGACAGGGTCCCATGGAGTCAAGGAAGAGAAATCACCATCTTCTCTCCCGCTCTTGTTCTGGTTTGGACTTTGCCCTCCAGGGCAGGAACGTTTGGGATCTCAGATATCAGAGGGGCTCCGCCGTCACGCTCACTCACTCCCATCCTTAGGGCACCATGGATGCCTAGAGCTTTAAGGGCAGAGCCAGCACGTTGCCTGGCCTGTCAGAGAAGAGACCACACATCCCATCCCCTGCCCTCTCCTCATCCTCACTCTAGGATGCCACTCCCCGGCCCACCTGGGAACTTGGACCTTTGCTCTCTGCAGTTTCCAGGACTCCCCAGGAGGGTCTGTTTCTGTCTGGCCTGGCCGCTGTGCCAGGACAGGGGAGGACGAAGGCCAGCCCCGCTTTGTGTCTTCCCTTCCCCATACGATGTGCCTCCTGCAAGTCCTGGTACCAAAGCCCTCTCAGAGCATCCCTCTGTGGGACCTGGCTTGCTCTTGAACCTCCCTCAAGAAACCAGCTCCAGATGCTGGAGAACAGGCTGTTCTTCTGGAAGTCTCAGCGCTCCAGGGGGCAGGATGGAGGAAGAAGATTTGGGTGGAGTTAAGTCAAGACCATGAGCATTGCTCTGGCTGGAACACGAAGTAACCCGCTTCAGCAGGCAGAGCAAATGGTAGAACTGGGGAGCAGGACTGGGCAGAAGGTAGGCATGAGGATGTCTGGTTCTGGGGAAGCTGGGAGGGGCAAGAAACAGCCCAGAACTCTGACCATCAGAGAAAATAGATCAAGGGTGATTTCCTTGTCAAAATCCTGATCCTTATGAACTGGACATACCACATCATGAGCGAGGCCAACTTGACAGCTGGAGGAATATTGGGCTTCTCTGCTGCCGGGCTGAAGGTGCCTCTTCTCCCAACTCTCCCGGGACAGAGCCCTCACTGCAGCTTCCTTGGCCCTTGGCCCAGGAGCCATTTCACCCATCACAGAGAGGCTGACACATCTGGGCTGGGCTGTGTGGTCTGACAGAACAGCTGGACAGCAGCAGCTGTCCCCCTCTTCTTCTTCCAAAAGAATAACAAAAATGAAAGCAGCAGTGGAGTAAGGCAGGCTCTTCAGGCCCTCACGGAGAGCCAGGAGGCAGTTTGAAAGCAGCAATTGAGGGGACTTGCTGGGGAGGCAGACAGGCCCAAGCCTTTTCCCATGTGTTCCCTGCTGCCTAGAATGTTCTCACCTCTCCTCACCTCAGCTCCCTAACTCTCTGTGTGACCTTGGGCAAATCACTTCCCCTTGGTTTCCTCATTGCTGAACTAGACTGAGAGTTCTTTGAGGGCAGGGAGTGTCAGGCAATTGTTTTTATCTATTCACTAGTTATAGCTATAGTGACTGGGTGCTCAGGAAATGTTTATTTATTGAATAGATGGAAGGAAGGAATGAGAAGCGGTGATGGATGGATGAACGAGTGGGTGGATGGGTAATGGGAGAAAGGACACTCCCACACTTCAGCTTTGATGGTACTTTTCTTTTTTTAGGTGGATTTTATTTATCAAGTAGCGACTCTTAACCTAAATCCTACATCTACCTTTCACTCTATCATGATGGCCTTTTCTTTTTTCTTTTTTTTTAATTTTTATTGTAGTTGATTTACAATGTTGTGCTAGTTTCAGGTGTACAACAAAGTGAATCAGTTATATATATATATCTCCATTCTTTTTCAGATTCTTTTCCCATATAGGTTATTACAGAATATTGAGTAGAGTTCCCTGTGCTATACAGTATGTCCTTGTTAGTTATCTGTTTTATATACAGTAGTGTGTCTATGTTAATCCCAATCTCCTAATTATGGTGGCCTTTTCTATTATGAAATATATCATGCACATAAGAGAATATATATAATGCATGTATATGAATTACAAAGTGTAATAAAATGGATACCTGGGTACTCACTACTCAGCTAAAGAAATCGACCCAGCTCTCAATATCCTGGGCTCTCAAAGTTGCATGAGCTTGGGGAAAAGTTGAGCGGTAGACTCTAAATCCATTCCACTCTGGGCAGATTCTGAACAGAAATTCTCCTGAGACCTGGTGTCTATTCCCAGACCCCACCTGACCAGACAGCAAGTCCACAGGTCAGAAGGCAGATACCCCGACAAGCGCTGGGGAGCCAAGCCATACCTGAGGTGGTGTGGGGTGACCATTAGTGGTTGGTTTTAGCCCTGCCTAGACCTGGGAGCAAATCCTGGCTCTCATCATTTGTCATCTGTGTGAGCTTGGACAGGTGCCTTAACCTCTCTGAGTTTATTTTCCTCATCCATTAAGTAAGGATGACTGTAGCACACAGGGTTCTTACAAGGACTCAGTTAGACAACTCTTGCAAAGAGCCTAGCACAGTGCATGGCACACGGCAAGCCCTCTACAAACAGTAGTTGTTGCTGCTGTTTTCATTCTGATTGTTGCTGTCCCTGCCCAAAAGGACGGTCCTCAGCATTGGACTGCCCTTGGAGGAATGTCCCATCTTCATCCCTTTGTTGACCCCTAACCATAGGGATTTTATTTGCCTACCTGTTGGACCTCTCTGGAGCTGAAAGGCTGTTTTCTTTGGGTAAAGGCAAAAGACCCCAGGCCTCTTCTCAGGGCTATGTCTTTCTGGGCATCAGGAGAGGGATGGCCAGGGATGAGCAAATCTGGGGCCCCATGTGAGGACACAGTGCCTGGAATGGGGGACCATATTTTGTATCTGGCCCTAGGTGCTGGGATGGGACAGCAGGAAATCGATCATTATTCCTTCAACATCCAGTGTTGTCATGTGTGCTTAAGAGCACAAGCTCTGCAATCAGAGCTTGGGTTCAAATCCTGGCTCAGCCACTTGCTAACTGAATAAACTGGGTAAGCTACTTAACTTCTCTGTGCCTCAGTTTCCTTAACCATTCAATGGCAGTACTAATAGTAGCTACCTGATCTTCTGAAACTTAAATCAGGTACTGCATGGAAGGAACTAGAACAGTGCCTGGCATATAAATATTAGCTATTATTGTTATTAGGTATACTGTATGCCAGTCCCTGTGTGAAGCCCTGCAGAAGGTTCGAGGATGAAATCCATCCTATATCCTACCCTGGTTAAAGTTTAGAAGGAGAGATGGGTCCCATTGTGGATAATTAGAGTTCAAGGCATCATATTAACCAGTGGCTGATGAATGCTTCAGTGGTATAAGATGGAGAGGACTCCTCCAGCTGGGTGATCAAGGAAGGCTTCCTGGCGGAAGCAGCACTGAGTTGGGCCTTAAAGGCTGATAGGAGTTAGAATGAGGAG
This sequence comes from Aethalodelphis obliquidens, assembly GCF_003676395.1. Taxonomy (NCBI): domain Eukaryota; kingdom Metazoa; phylum Chordata; class Mammalia; order Artiodactyla; family Delphinidae; genus Aethalodelphis; species Aethalodelphis obliquidens. The sequence continues at coordinate 3,758,337 of NW_020837958.1, read as the reverse complement.
ATAAAAGGCAAAGGCCTTCCAGGCACAGGGAATGGTACCAGCAAAGGCCCTGCAGCCATGGAGCTTACAGCAGATTTGAGGAACTGGGAGCAGTCATCCAATGAGGCTGGAGGGAAAGGAAAGATGAGGGGTTCCAGCTATAGTGGAAAGTTGAGATCAATTTGTGACAAACCTTGAATGCTGTGCTTAGGAGCTGAGAGTTTTTTCAGCAGGCAGAAGGGAGCCAGTGATAGTTCTCAATGATAGTTCTGAGCTGGACAGGGCAGTGGTCCCAGCTCCCCTGAACCGTGTCAGTGCTAGGAGGTCTAGAGTCCATTAGGGCATCCCAGCTGTCAGCCTGTCTGGATGATCACGGCCTCTCCCCCAAGACAGCATTGTGGGCTCCTCTCTGTGCCCAGAGCAGGCCGAGGCAGCAACTGACCCCAGGTCCCTTCTCTCCTCTGATTTCTACCCCCTGCCCTGATGTCACTCTCACACTGGCCAGGAGCACCAGTTCCCTTCTGGCTCTCTCATCCCCAGCACTTGGGGCCAGGCTGGCCTGGGGAGGCCCAAGGCAACTCCACCCTTGCGGAGACACAAGCTGTCCCTCTTTGGGGCTGAGAGCTCCAGTCTGAACCATGTCGTGCCTCCTGGCCCAACCCCAAGACCCTAATGGGGTTCCCTCACACTCTCAGGACCCTCCAGTATCAGGCAAAGCACGTCCCCATTGATCCCAGCGGCCTAGAAGGATCTGAGCCCTCCTTCTGAGCCCAGCCCAGCTTGGCACCTCCTCTCCTTGGCCCTCCCACCCATCAACTGGGACAAGATACCCAAAGCCCCTTTCATCATCCTCCCGGAGAAGAGGCCCAACCCTGCCCTCTACCACCCCAAAGCCTTCACCCCTTTCTCTCCCAGGGCTGCAAACCAGTTCCACATTTGCGATCTGGCAGGCACTATCTGCTCAGAACTTTCCCCTCCCAGTTAGCTCAGGCTTCCATCTCCCCGCCCCCGCACCCTTCATAGTCAGACCAGGGGGTCTGCAGAAGGGGAAGGGCTCTTGCCTCTGGTGACCCCTTCAGAGGTCTGAGAGGCAGCTGGACTGTGGCAAGGAACCAGAGGGACAGTGGACACGAGGCTCTCCCAGGGAGAGATGAAAGAGGAAGGGTAGGAGGCGGGGCAGAGGCAGAACTTGAGCAAGCATATGAGGGGATGAGGGCTTGGGGGTGGTGAGGGAAGGAGTGAGGTGGTTCCCAGCTCAGCACATTCCTGAGACATCTGGACGTGCTGGAAGGGCCCCAGCTGGCCTGCATGGCTGTGGCTCCAGCTTCTCTGCTCTGTGATGTCAGGACCCAGCATTTCCCCCTCCTCTCATAGTCCTGCTGGCCTGGGGTCCACCTTGGGGCTGAGGTGGACCCTCAGCCTGGGGTCTCCTCCCTGGACCTCTCACCTCCAGTAAGCAAGAAGCCCCTAGGGCAGTGGAGGAAATGCCTGAGTCAGAGGAGGGCCCGGGCCTGATGCAGGAGGCAGCCATGGAAGACCCAGGGGTTTGCCCATGCGACTGACTCAAGGAGATTCCTCCTTTGGGCTGGTGCCTGCCCCCTCCCTTCTCCTTGGAAGGGAGATGGAGACAGAGGAAAGACTCTGGGAATGGCTGCTTACCTTGAGCTGTGTGATCCTGGGCAAGTCCATTCCTTCCCTTGGCTCTCAGTTTTCCTCTCTGTAATAATAATGATAATAATAATAATAATAATAGCTACATTTGAAAAGAGCCTTCTATGTGTCTTGCATTGTACAAAGCACTTTACAAATGTGGTCTCATTTAACCCTCACAGCAACCTCACAGGTGGCGTAGATATAAGTTCCCCTATTTCATAGCTGAGACAGAGGCTCAGAAAGGTTAAGTAACTTGCCCAAGGCTACACAGTAGGCAGCAGAGCCAGGATTAGAACTGGATCTGTCTGCCTCTCTTGCTTATAACCATTGAACTACATTGCTTCTACAAGTAAACGGGGATGGACCTAATGATGCCAGAGTTCCTTTCAGCTCTAAAATTGTAATGATTTCTTTTGGCTATTGTGGGGCTCTTCAAGAAGGGCAGGGGCAGGCATTAGTCACACACTGGGTGGGGGAAGGAGGGCAGAGTCAGATGGCTTTGAAGCATCAGATCGGTCAGGAATCTTTGGAGGTCCCCTCCTTGGAGCCCCAGGGAAGTCCAAACCCCAGGGGCTGGAGTCACAGCCTGATCCCCAGCCGAGCCCAGGGGTCCCACACCTTCCCTGAAGGAAGGGAGTAAATAAGGAGAGAGAATGCAACTTCTTCCAAAAATAAAACCTGAGGACAACTCAGACAGGCCCGGGACCGCTGAGGAAGCCAGAGGCCGAATGCTGAGTGCACAGAGGAGAGGGAAGAGGCCAAGGGAATTCCAGCCAGAGCCTGGTGGCAGGCTCCAGCCCAAGAGGGCCTTCCAGCTGGCCAGGGGCCGGAAAAGCAGCTCGGCCAGTTGGCCACTGGGCTTCGTTTATCCTCTGGGACCTGGCCTAACCCTGGGGACAGTTCCTCCAGAGCTGAGTTGGGGGCTGTGGTCCCCAGGTACCTGGTCCGGCTGGGGCTTAAGAGCAAAAAGGCCTTGGGAAAGTACAACCCAGAGAATGGGTGCAACGGGCCCCACCAGGGAGGAGCCGAGGGAAGGCGTCCAGGCGCATGGAAACTGCCTGGGGCAGAAGCAGGCTGGCAGCAGAGCGGAACTCAGGGCAGTCACTCCTGGAGGCTCAGCTGCAGAAGGAAAGGCCTCAGTCCATTTGCTCACTGGCACATTCCTTCATTCGCCCACTCAGTCACTCAGTCACTCAGCAAAGAGCTGAGCACCTACCATGTGCTGGGACCAGTGCTAGGCTTTGGAGACACAGATGAGAATTGGACACAGCGAGACACAGAGGTGACATGGCTGGATCATTTCAAGCTATACTAAGGAAGTTGGAAACTAGCCTAAGGACAGAGGAAGTCATTAGTGGATAGTGAGCAGGGGAGTCACATGGTCATATTTATGTTAGAAGATCCCAAGGTGGAGAATGTTCTGGAGACAGATCAGAGTTCAAGCCTTGCACCTACCTTCGTAAATGTGTGGTCACACCACTAGTCAGGAAGCCCTTTGGGAGCAGGAACTGGGCTTTGTTCATCTCTGTATCCACAGGGTTGGGCACACAGTAGGTCCTCAGTAAACACTGAACAAATTCACGAGTGATGAATAAGTGGATGGGACTAGATGCTCTTATTCTCCAGAGGCCCCCCAGCGCCAGCCCTGGCACTTAGTCTCCAGTGTCCTGAGCTGTCCCACAGGGATCCTCCAGCTACTGCCTATGGACCAACATCTCCAGCAGCCAGACCCTGGGCTGCTGTGCCCTCAGTGGTGCCAGTCACAGCTAATCCCAGCCCTGGGCGGCGGCACTAGCGGCCATCGCTTCCTTCTGCCCAGACAGTACCTGGCACCCACCCCAAGGCTGCACCACAGCACATGGGCCGCCCGGTCAGAAGATGCCAGGGGCTGGCTGGGAACTTGTAGGCCAGCTCTTCACTTTCCTGAGGGACCTGTGGTCTGGCCAGGGAAGGGCTACCACAGTGTCAGGAGGGGGAACTGGAGAGCCAGACTAACAGGGCTGGGGGCTGCAGAGACCGTGGACCCTGCTCTGCACAGCGGCAGCCTGTGGCGGGCACCAGCCTGCCCTTTCCTCTCCCACTTCTTTTCTCCAGCACACAGGCACGGAAAAGCTCAGTTCCCATGGTACCTCTTCCTCCAGTCCCAGCCCTCACCGTCCCAGCCCCAGGCAAGCCCGGGACTCCCAACGCTCCCTCGCTGGGGGTCACATGACTCAGGCATGTGGCTTGGCACAGTCAGCATTCAGCGCTGTGGTGCTGTGAGATGTTGTGTGTGTTTGTGTGAGAGTGTGCATGCCCACGTCTGTGACCGTGACTGTCTCGGGTAACTGCACGTATGTGTGTGTATGTGCGCACATGGGAGTCTGTGTCTGTCTGATCACATCTGAGGAGTGTTTCCTTGTTGGGTCTGTGTCAGTGCCTGCCAGTGTCAGCCTATGTGAGCCCAGAGAGTGTGTATGTGCATTAGTATCTGTGCCAGGCTGTATAGGGAACAGTCTGAATGTGTCTAAATGTGGGGATCTTATGTTGTGTGGTGTCAGGAAGATGGTGTTTCCCTGTGTAAGAAAGAACCTCACAGCCCACGTCTGTGTAGCATGTGCGCACATGCACGCGTGCGCGCACACACGCACACACACACACACACACAGGGAAGCGTTTCTGCTTATTTGGACTCGGGCTCTGTGGTGAAGAGTTTGGTAGGGGGAAAATATGAAACCTCAGCAGCCGCCTTCCCCGGGCCTGTGGGGAATGGGGGATGAGAGTGAGGTTGGAGGCTGGAACAATGTGCTTCCCTTCACCCCTGTGCCCTGCCAGGAAGGCTCAGGGAGGGGCTGGCTCCAGGGATGAGGAAAACTGGCTCTGTCCCTTCACAGTCCCCAGAGATGCCAGAGCAGAGGAAAAGAGGCCACTTTCTGACGACTAGTCCACTCCACCCTATGCCTGCCACCCCTGCCTCAGTAGGAACACAGACTCTGTGGGGGAACGGATGGGGCAACAGGCCTGGAGAGGAGACACCACCTGCCCCTGCCCAGGTCTCACAGCACAGATGGCTCTTGAACAGGGGCCTCCTACCTCTGAGTCTAGGGCCTTCTTTCCTTCCTAGGACAGCCTTCCAGTCTAGCTCTGGGAAGATGCCTGGATCTCCCCCTATCCCCAAATGACTGGATGGTGATGCTTCAGGACTAGGAGGACCACTGGGTACCCAGGGGCCCACCTCCCTTCCCCAAGCCCCTCCCTGCTCTCTCTTGACCCTACCCCCCACCCCTCACCGCCACACACAGGGCACAACAGTGACTCAGACTGGTTGCCCTTCAGCTAGAAATGGGGGCAATTTTCTAGTGACCACGAGGCAAGTAACCGTCCCGGAATGTATGGGTCAGTGGAGGAGGTGGGGGGGGGGGCTAACCTGCGGGGGAGGGGAAGGGGAAATGTGAGAGGACTCTCCTCCCATGGCTCCCCAGAGCTCACTCTCTCGGAAGGAATGTCCGGGCTCGGCATTCCCCCCACTCCTTATCCCACAGCTCAGCCTGGACCCACTCCGGCCTCCTCCCTCCTTCCCCCAAACACAGACTGAATCAGCCTGGATTGGGGGAGGGGGAGAAGCCCGGGATGCGGGTGCAGGCGCCGAGGGGTAGGGACCAGAGAGAAAGGGGCGCTCTCAGGCTGCGGCAGGTGGGGAAACCTCTTTCCCACACACACCCTCAGGTGACAGCCGCGTCCCCAGAGCTTTTCCTTCTCTCTGCATCGACCCCCAGGGAGGAATTAGAGGAGGGGAACTGAAAGGAGCCTCAGACGGCGCTATTACCGCCCTGGAGTGTCCCACCTCCCCCTACCTGGGACAGAGACTCCCGTTGCCCCATCAATGCGCCCAAGGTAGGATTATTCGAGGAGGGAAGGAAGTCGCTGAGCTGGAAGAGCCGCGAAGGAATTTAAGAATTGGGGCCTGGCCTCCCCTCTGTCTTCACTTCCTCGGGCTCCCGGTGCAGGGTCGAGGCCACACAGCTGGTAAGGGTCTTAGGGCACCACAGAACTGCCAGGCGCACCTGAAAGCTCAAAGGGGCCATTTCTGCCTCTGCCTCAGGTGCAGAAAGGGAGACAAGACAAACACACTCTAACCTTGCGCAGCTCGCGCCTTCGGCGGAGGCCGCGAGCCCTCCCCCGCGCGAGCAGTGCCCTCGTCCCGCCCCCTCCCCGCGGCTCCAGCGGCGGGTGTCTCGCAGCCTCCTCCCATTGGCCACGACCTCCGCAGATCCGACCAATGAGCATGCTGGGTTCCGGCGCGGGGCGGCCCCCCGCGCGCCGGCGTTAACCTTTCTTGGGCCACGTGGGGCCGACTGGACACTCTCCTTTAAACTTAAAGGGTCGGCGACTGGGACCCGGCTCCGGGAGGAGATGCTGCGGAGGGGGAGGGGTGCGCGGGGCTGAGAGCCCGAGAGCTCGGGACCTGTCCTCCAAGAGAGGGGAGCCGGCGCCGGCTGCGCGTGGCAGCCGGGAAGGAGCTTACATTGGCAAGACTGTTGGAAAAAGTCTTCAACAAGGAGGGAAACAAATCATAATATTTCCTTCTCTGGCTTCCCACCCCAGTTGCTTGGAAAGGCAACCCCGGTAGAACGCTCACCCCCAGTAGAACCCTATCCCCCTCAGAACGTTGATTCGCTGCCCCAATCGTTTTCCATCAGGTAGTCTGAAACCTGAACTTTTTGTGTGTGAACTGGAGAAAGAGCTGGGTGTGGTTTTGGCGGGGTGGGAGAAGGGACAAGGGGCCTTGCTCAAGCTGAGGAGGCCTGAGATCTCCAGAGGGGGCTTTCCAGGGCTGGGGGGAGGGTGGGTACAGAGGAAGAAGAGAGGACAGGAAGGAGAAGTTGCTCCACATTCCTGTGCAGCCCCAGAGCTGCGGATAACCTCTCCCTCAGCATCACCAATTCACTGTGTGACCCTGGTAGGTCCCTCTCTGGACTTCAGTTTCCTCATTAGCAAGTGGGGAGAGGGGGTGTGGACCATGGGCTTTCTCAGGTCCCTTCTGCCTCTAAATTGATGGTATAAACCAGCCATAACTGGGCTGCTCTGAGGGGCCAGACACCAGATAGAAATAGGGCTCAAAGCTCTCTAAAGGGAGGCCCTCTGGCACGCTCGCATGAGCAGGAGGTGGGCCTGGGGATGATGGGACATCCCACCGTTGCCCCCAGAGGTCCACCCAGCACACAGGGAAGCCCTGAGCAAGGAGGACTGGGTTCTCTGAGTGTCCCCCACCCCCAATCCGCCTGCCCCTTGGCCGCCCTCCCCTTCCACTTGGCTCCCACCCTCTGGAAGCTCTGTCCTGCTGGGCCTTTGCTGCTGTCTCCAGCAGGTGGGGTGGGACTGCTCACAAAGCAGGGACCAACTGATCTCCCTCAGCAGGTGCCTGCGGGCACCCCAAAAGGGGTCTCCGAGACGGACCTGGCTCATCTGCCTGGAATCCTTTAGGGACCCCGGCCCAGACTGGAGGAAGCTTCTCTCCTCTCCCAGGCCCGGGGGAAAGGGCTTGGCAAACCCTTATCGCCTGAGAAGCAGCTGCCGCAGAAATACCTTAGCAGCTGACTCACTAGGCTCTTCACAACCCCCTCCCACTGGGCCTCACACCAGGCCTTTCAGAGACCCTGAGAGAGAGAGAGAGAGACAGAGACAGAGACAGAGACAGAGGGAGAGAGAGGGCGCCCCCAGGTGGGCTGACCCAGACTCTGCTGAGGGTGTAGCTAGCACAGTCCAGACTGTGGCCGGCTAGGTGGCTGGGGGACATTGCACACTGTAAATGGCCTTTGGCTGAGATCACAGTCTTGGAGACTTGTTCAGCCTCTGACTTCCTGGTACTGCCTCACCCCAGGCACTGATGGGACGAATGACATACTGATGGCGTTGCCCTCTGGGGTACAAGGCGCTGTCCCTCCACCAATAGCTGTTGAGTGTCTATCCTGGGCCAGGGAATGGGACCCAGCAGGTAAACAAGTCCAGACCCTACTACCTCAGGGAGTTCACAGTCTGACAGGCAGGCAATTCCCGATGAGGGGAACGTCTGCTGCCATTGGGGGAGGACTGGGGTGTGACTGTGGTTGTGGATGCTTCCCTGCTTTCCTTGGCTCCCTGAGCCTCGGTTTCCCTACCTGTCAAATATAGATACGCAACTTCCTTGTCTCCTTGGGTAATTGTAAGGATTAGATAAGACAATGTGTATGAAAGCACTTCAGAAAGTTAAAACCACAAGAAAAGTGTAGGATAGGGATGGTAAGTTCTGACAAGCCGGGGAGAGGAGAGAGTACTTAAGACGATGGGTTTCTGAACTCATTTTATCATGGATTCTCTGATCCATGCTTTGTTTGGGGGGAGGACCAAGCCACCTCCCTGCATTGGCTCCAGGCTCCATTCACCTCAGGCCCAGAGTTAGGCTTTTGATAATAACAATGGCTAACAGTTATTGAGCACTCACTGCATTCTAGGCCCTGTTCTCAGTGTTACATGTGTTTGCTGTACAGATACATACGTGTGTTATTTGTATACATGTGTTATATGTATTTCCTCATTTTATCCTCATAATCCTATGAGGGTAGCATTAAGCACCTAACAAATATTTGATCCTCATCACAACACTGTGAGGTAGGAACTATTATTTCCCCCTTACAGATGAGGAAACTGAGACCCAGAGAAGTGAAGTAAACTTAGCAAGGAGTGAGCTAGGAGTCAAAAGCAAGCTTATCTGCAGAGCTTGGGCTCATCCCCTGCCCCCCAAACACAGATGCTCATGTGGCTCTGAATCTTATTCTCAGACAGAGGGCTTTTCTGCTCATCCCTTCCAGACTAGGACAGGCTCCAAGTATTCCAGGCCAGAAAGCCAACAACTCCGGACTCCAGAAGTCAGTCCTTACCCACTCACCAGGTGGGACCCCAGGGCCAGAAGCAAAGCCCCAGCAAATTCATTCAGTCAGTAAAAAATGAATGAACAGGGAGCTCCCCTGGCGGTTCAGTGGTTAAGACTCTGTACTTCCATTGCAGGGGGTGCAGGTTCAATCCCTGGTCAGGGAACTAAGATCCCACATACTGTGTGGCGCGGCCAGCAAAAAAAAAAAGAATGAACAACATTTCCTTACATATTTATAATTCTTTAGAGAGAAAAAACAAGCACCTCCTATGTGCCAGCCACTGGATGCTTTACTAATAAGAGGTTTGTTGAGTAGCTACTATGTACCAGGGACTATTCTAAGTGCTTGACATGCATTAACTTGTTTAATCTTCACAATAACCCTAGCAGATAGGAACTATTATCATCCCCACCGTACAAAGGAGGAAATGAAACATAGAGACATTAATCAACTTTCCCAGGATCGTGGAGACCAATATTTTTCAGACTATTTTGTTTCTGAGAAATATATTTGACATCCTTCCCAAGAACACACACACACACACACACACACACACACACACACACAAAACTGAGATTAAAAAAATCTACCAAGTATTTAACTTCCCTATGTGCACTCTGATATTTTTCTACTCTATTTTGTTCTGTTTTCTTTTTTCTTAAATTCTGGTCGTGACCTACTAAATTGATTTCACAACCCATTAATGAGTCACCACCCACAGTTTGAACGGCACTGAGTCATAGCTAGAAGCATCAAGGCCAGGATTCAAATCCAAATGATATGGCTCTGGAGCCTAATCTCTTGGTATAAAGAATGGCTGGGAAAAGGGAGACACTGGAGGCATGTGGACAAATGGGGACTGTACTAATGAGGGGGGCAGAGTCCTCAATAATCTCACCACCTTGCATTCTAGCAAAAGAGAATACAAAAGTCACTGATATTGCCTTTGGAATGCAAACTTGCTGGCATAGATACACTTAATCTTTAGTACTTAGTCCTCCCGTGAAGGAAGTAGGGTGGACTGAGAAACAGACTTGGGCAATCTAAGTGATTTGACCAAGGTCACAGAGCCAGCACTAAAGCCCTGTGTCCTATCACCTGGATTCTTTCACACCATCCAGGACTCACCCTTGAGGATACTGACAGAGAGGCTAGAGACGGTGGTGGAGGTGGTGGTGGCAGTAATGTGATGATGGGGTGACAGTAGTGATAGAAATGATAATAGTTGGTATGATGATGTGGGCTGGGGAGAAGTTGGTGTTGGTGGTGGTGGTATTAATGATGGAGGGAAGAGTAATGGGGAGGTTGTGGGGACAGTGGTGGTGGTGGCAGGGCTGGTGGCACCACCAGAGCAGCATCTGCGCCCCCTTTCCAGTGTGAGCTGACTCCCTCCTCTCCCCTCCCCCTTTGCTAGCACTTCCCTGAGCACCTGGACCACTTTGCAGAGAACATGGAGGACTTCTCCAACGACCTGTTCAGCAGTTTCTTTGATGACCCCGTGCTGGACGAGAAGAGCCCTCTACTGGACATGGAACTGGACTCCCCCACGCCGGGCATCCAGGCCGAGCACAGCTACTCCCTGAGCGGTGACTCGGCACCTCAGAGCCCCATTGTGCCCATCAAGATGGAGGATACCACCCAAGGTAAGAAGGGGTGGCGGGGCCCAGGGTACCAGACCCGAGGAGGGACACCAGACCCAGAGGAGGGACACCAGACCCGAGGGGGCTCCCACAAAAGCCTCTCAGAGGAGCCCCCCGCCTTTTTGTTCTTCCGCAAGTCAGACCCAGAAGGGCATTTCTCAAGAGGGTCTTTGGCTGACTTAGGTCAGTGATGTGCAAAGGGTGGGTCCCAGACCAGGGGCAGCACCTGGGAACTTGTTAGAAATGCAGATTTTCAGGGCCCACCCAGACCTGCTGGATCAGAAACCCTGTGGGGAGGATCCAGCCTTCCAGGTGATTCTGATGCATGCTTAGGTCTGGGAACCAGCCTTAGAGGGAACAGCTGGGGGGGAGGGGAGGATTAAACAATAAATGTGGACAAGTCACCCAGACTCTAGAAACTTACCACCTCCTCACACTGTGATGTCCTCTGAGATGTTACCTGGGCGAAACACCTGCACCCTATTTTTTTTTTTTTTTTTTTTTTTTTGCCACATCACACGGATCTCAGGATCTCAGTTCCCCGACCAGGGATCGAACCCGGGCCCCGGCAGTGAAAGCCCGGAATCCTAACCACTAGGCCACCAGGGAACTCCCCTGCACCCTACTTTTATTGCCAAAGGTAGGGTTCTCTAAAGCTCTCCTCTCCCCCACCTCCCTCCCTTTTAAGCAAAGTGCCCTTTGAGTTTTTCCTATCAGGTGATCAACATTTGAGAACTCCAGACTGTGCCCCACCTAGAAATGGTCTCTTTGGGCTCCATCATATTTGGACATATGTCTTAGCCTTGATAAGCCTCAGTTTCTTCATCTACAAATGGGAATAACAATAAACATTTCTGTAGCACTCCCCAGGTCACAAAGTACCTTCGTGTTATCATCTCATTGGTCTCTCACAACTCACAGGTGAGGTCAGAATCACCTTTATCATACTCCCCATTTGTCTGATAAGGAAAATGAGACTTCGGGAAAGCTGAGTTATTTCGGTTACGCACACAGAAAATGCAGAGCAGGGACTTGGGAGCAAGCAGGCCCCCTGATTCTAAACCTCACACCCATGCCACCCACCACACTTGCCAGCATTAAGGGGCGCTAAAGGATACTGGCTTTGGTGTGCATCCCGGCGCCTCAACTGGCTGCTGTGTGATCTTTAAAAAGTTGCTTAACCTCTCTGGACCTCGGTTTCCTCAATTACAAAATGACGACACTAGGTATCTTGAGAATTCTGGCCAGGATTAAAAATATATATATGAAAAGTACCCAGCTCAGTCAGTGCCCAGCTCATTTCATATGTGTGTGTGTGTGTGTATGTGTGTATATGTATATATATATATATATAAATATATATAATTAGCGACTATTTCCTTATGTATATAAAAGTCCTATTAAAACTATCGTGTCTAGAACCATGAACAGGGCTCTTATTCCTCTTTCCCTTTGGAGGACAATGGTCTTGAGTGAGTACTTTAATCTTCTCAACTATTAAATGGGCAGAAGAGCAGTGCCCGCCGCCAGGGTTGGTGGGAGAAATACACAAATTCATATGCAGCAGGAGCTTAGAATTAGACTCAGTGCAAGAAGTGTGAGCTGCCTCTGAGGGTCTTTGCGATTCCCCAGGGGCAGAGACGGGACTTTGTACCCGGCCCCCATCCAGCCGCTTGAGGGCAGGGACACCTTCTGGGGCTTTAAGTGGCTCCAGGGCTCGTGGCTGTGGAGGTCTCAACTTCCCTGTGTGCCCTGGCCTCAGCCCAGCCTCTGGAGGTCACCTCGATGGGTGTCAGGCCCCAGCCTGGGGAAGGGTAGCATGTGGGGTGGACAGCCTCCCAGCCCGGCAATTCTTCACCACCCCAAGTCTATTTTTAGAGCAGTTTGTCTGTGGGTCCTTTGCAGGGGGCAGCTTCCCGGAGGCCAGCGGGCTGGCCCTGTAATTTGGGAAGATTGTGGGTGTTCTTGGAGCCCAGGGGCAGCCTGCAGCCCAGAACTGAGGCCCTCAGCCTCCCAGCAGGGTGGGGCCTAGCCTCTGAGGTGGGATCAGGCAGCTGCTGACCCCTCTCCCCACCCACAGTGGGTTCCAAAGGCTAGAGTCCCCTCTAGCCCACCCATGCTGGCTCCTCAGACCTCTGCCTCACCAGAGCCAGGTGCTGGGGCCAACAGGGGCAGGGCTGCACCCATCAGGAAAAGGCGGGATGCCCAGCAGCCCTGTGACCCAGGTGAGGCCAGGAGGCCCACGAGGTGGAAACTGCCCTGGGAAACCTGAGCATCAGCCCTCACTCCCCACATGCCCCCCCAGGCACCAGGTCCTGTGGATTCTTCCTTCTAAATGTATCTCCAGTATGTTCCTTCCTCTCCATCCCCACTGCCACTGCCTTAGCATGTGCATCACCTTCTCTCGCTGGACAATTTCAACAGCCTCCTGCGGGTCTCCCTGCCTCCCTCTGCCGGGCCAGTCTGCACACACAGGCAGAATGATCTTTTTTAACATTACAAATCTGAGCATGCTTAAAACTCTTCAGTGCCTCCCTGTTACCTTTAGGACAAAGTCGCAGCTCCAAGGCCATGCCATCCCCGCTGGCCTCTCTGACCCCATCTTCTCCTTCCCTTTGCGTTCTAACTGCACTAAACTGCTCGTGACTCTCACCAGATGCCCAGCACCTAGCACGGTGCTCAGCAGATGTTTACTGAATAACAATAATTGTATTCACAATAGCTGCCATTTATTGAACATTTACTTCTTGTCTGGTACTTTTATAGATGAGGAAGCTAAGGCTCAGAGACGTTAAGCAACTTACCTAAAGTCACACAGCCAGTCAGGAGGGGTCTGTTGTCCAAGCCCACTCTGTAAACTGCTGAATGAAGAAGATGCCCCCACCTCTTCTGACCCCAGCCCACTCCGCCCTCCTACCTCACAAGCGCCGCCCCCTGCCCTTTTCCGCCTGCCTCCCAGTATACCCTAGCATCTCTCCACAGTCCTGTCCAGAGCAGCTCCAAGAGGCCAGGAGAGGGGCTGAGCCCTCTGCTCTAGGAGTCCCCTGAGCCTGGGTCCTGCCCCCTTCCCTAGATATGGAACACGGAGCGTGGGTGCTGGGACACAAACTGTGCTCGGTCATGGTGAAGCAGGAGCAGAGCCCGGAGCTGCCCATGGACCCTCTGGCTGCCTCCTCAGCCATGGCTGCCGCTGCCGCCATGGCCACCACCCCGCTGCTGGGCCTCAGCCCCCTGACCAGGCTGCCCATCCCCCACCAGGTGAGCCTGGGGACTGTTAGTAGGGGCTGAGGGAGGGAGGAGGGATGATGGGTCTCTGTGGGAAGAGCAATCCAAAGCCCTGTGCACACAGGGTCTCTGTGAACAGGGAGCAATGTGACCCTCAGGGCTGAGAGTCGGAACTCCCAGACCAGACCCCTGCCCATCCCTTGAGCCATCCCTTCACCATCCTAGAACGGGCTCAAACCACAGCACCCTCGGAATAAGCTGGGGCCCTCACTGTGTGCCGAAGAAAAATGACAGGGACCCAGGCAGGGCTGGGCATCAGGGGCCCAGTCCAGGGTCTCAGGGAAGGAGACAGCCCAGGCCACTTAATTTTCTCAGAGTGTCTGGATTTTTAAAAAGGAAGAAACACCTAAATGGAAAGATAAAAATTATGCCATATTTCAATTGTTTATATTCACGAGATGAGTATTTTTAACCCACACCCTCATGCCAGCCCTCACCCCAGTGAATGTATAGATAAGAGCAGTTGGCTGTAAATCCAAAGTTGACATCCCAGACCCCTGGCTCCTGGGAGACGCCCTGCCTGGGTCCCAGCTCTGCTCTCACTTGTGCTCTGGGCATGTTGCCTTCCCTGTTTTTTCCTCAGCTTCCTTCTCTGTAAAATGGGAGCATGAACTACTGCTAAGGGGGTCCTACCCCTGAGTCTACAGCATGAGGGTTACCTTGAAATCCCTAGAGTCAAGGTTTGGCTGGCACTGCCCCCTGCTGGCCACGCAGCTCACCTGATCAAAATGTACGGGACCAAAAGTGAGAAAGGTCAGCCCCTCCTACTCCACCAGGGACCTGAGGATTCAGGGCTGGCTGCAAACGGGGAGGATCTTTGCGGACCACCTCTAGGTCTGGCTCTGCGACTCCTCAGCCCTCGCCACAGCAGGAAGGGAAGGCATGACGGCAGCGGCAGCCAGGGTCTTGGAAGCTGTGCGCATGCCTCAGAGAAGGAAACTGAGGTGGAAGGGGTTAAGCAGCTTGCCCCACATTGCACAGTCAGAAGCAATGGAGCTGCATTCCAAACTCAGCCGCCAGACCCCAGAGCCCACACTTTCCACTCTAGTGAGGCCGAGACCCCCTAGTGGAAGGCACAGGAACCAGGAGTTGGTATGACAATGATGAGCGTGGGACCCACATGAGAGCTGTCACCCTACTGCATCGCAGTCCCTTCATCTGTCACTGGAGGCCTGAGCTGGGATGTAGACTAGGGAATCTCCAAGGTCCCTGCCAGCCTTAACCTCCTGGGATTCTTACTCACCTGCCTAAATTCGGGATTCTGGGTCCCACCCACGATATCATGACCTCTCTGCTGGCTGCAGACCTGGAGGGGAGAGATGGCCCTGAAATCCAACACCCAACACAACGCCTTCTCAAAGAGATCACCCCTTGTATGTGTGTTGGTCCTCGTGTGTAGGAAGCCATGCCTGTTGATGTCCTTTCTGGAACAGCAAGTTGGGATGGCATAAAGAAATAGGAATGCGTGTTTATTTAAAGCATTAATCTAATTCTATCAGTCCCGTGCTTAAAAACCCATTAGGGGTTCCTCATTGTTTCAAACTTCTTTGTCTGGATTCTACTCACCCCCTCCCCACACCCTCCCCCCAGATCTTCTGGTCTTGTTTCTCACCACTCCACCTCTGACACACACCCCTGCACTCTGGACACCCTTAATACTTGCAGTTTCCAGATCTAAGCTGTGCTCTGTCTGGCCTCTGTGCCTTTGCAGATGCTTTTCCCTCTTCTTGGAATGCCTCGCCCCTCATCTACACACTGCCCCACCCTTTATCTGGAATACTCCTATTTATACATCAGGACTCAAACTTCAGCTGCTCAGGGAGCTTTCCCTGGGCCCCCAGCCAGTTAATGCCTCCTTCGTCTGTGCTGTTGTTACTGCTTATTGAACAACTACAACCTGCCAGACATTACCTCCCGTCCTCATGGCAACCCACATGGGCTCACAGTCAGTGTAGGGTCAGCCTCCACCAGAAAGATGGCCCTGGCCTCAGAGGCCACAGGAGGCCCTCCTTTCTCTGAGCTTAGAGGCTAAACGATGCTACTTGGCCACCATTCTCTTTTCTTAGGTCTACTTGACTTCTCTAAGCATGAGAACTTGCCTCTGCTCCTCTGGAATGTGCCTGGAACCCTGGGCCCAGATACTTCCTTAATGCTGCAGGGCAGACCCCCAGGCCCAGGGAGAGAGGGAGGTCGGATGGCATGGTGGGGACGGGGCCCCCAGGGCAGCTGACGGAGCTGGACCTGTCTCTTCCTCAGGCCCCGGGAGAGATGACTCAGCTGCCAGTGATCAAAGCAGAGCCTCAGGAGGTAAACCAGTTCCTCAAAGTGACACCAGGTAAGTGTGTCCAGAGAGGGACTCTTCCTCTCCAGTCTTGGGCAGACCACATTCTTTACTCCCTTGGTCCGGCCCACCCATCTCCCTCGACACCTCCCACCTCTCCCCAGAATATTCTCTCCTCCCCACCCTGCCCATTCTCCATCCCTCCAGTCCCCTTCTTACACAATCTACAGCTGTCATCACTACTATCAACACCTTCTCACCCCTCCCATCATTCATTCATTGAAGTCCACTCTATAGCCATCAGTCCATCCATCCATCTACTTATTTATCCATCTATCTGTCCATCCATCCATCTATCCACTTATCCATCCATCCAACTAGAGTTCACTGGACATCTCCTAGTCCCAGGAGCTGGGGAAGCAGAGAGAGAAGACAGTCCCTGTACCCAAGTAGATCACACAGTAGTGTGAACCACAGACAAACCACCAATTATACAGCAGTGTATGGATTAAAGATGGCGGATCCCCAGGAGCCTTGAAAGCACATCCCCAGACCTGACAGGGGAGAAGAGAACAGAGGAAGCTTCTTGGATTGACCAGAAAGAGAAAGGGCTCACTGAATCTTTCCAATCCCACCTCATTAATTCATCAAACATTGATTAAGCATCTACTGTGCTTGTTCAGGCCTTGGACTAAGTACCACAAGGTTTAGAAAGATGAATAAGGCCCAAGTTTCACCCTCCATTTGGTCCCAGCCTCTGAGAGAAGATACAGAATTAACAGGAGGTAGAAAGGGACCAGTGTGAAAACACCTTACATTGTAGAGTGCCCTTCAATTCATAAAGCGTGTTCCCATACATTAGCCCATTGCATCCTCCTGGCTCCGTGCAAGGAGTCCTTTCACCCCCATTCAGCAGGGAAGCGAGGCTGGGAGAGGTTAAGTAAACATAACTATAGGTCACACAGTTGTGGGGTGCCACAGTCAAGACTTGAACTCAGGTCTCTCTGAGTCCAAGTTCGGTGGTCTTTACAGTCTAGCATCCCTAAGAGGCAAATGAGAGCCAAAGAAGGGAGAGGCGACTCCTGCAGGAGGCAGTCATGGGTCGAGCCCGGAAGGATGCCGTGCTTCCTCCTGCCAGCCTCAGCCCGGCTCTGCGGTGCAGTCAGCTCCAGGTTCCCGCACCTGGACTTAAATCTGGGCATTCTGTGCTGGCCTGGGAGCTCTCCCTGCAGCAAGGCTCTTGGTCCTCTTGGCTCCGCCCAGGCCTCTTCCTGACCACCTGCAGGGCGTCAATCTTCCTGATGCTGTGGCCTCAGAGAGGCAGCACAGAAGGCATGCTGGGGAGAGCAGTGCTCCTGGTGGGTCTGCTGAAAGCCCAGTGCCTGCTGTCCTGTTACCCTGAGGATGAAAATGGACACCCTGGGGTTTTGCAGTGGAAAGAAAGGGACAGAGGCTGCGGCTTGCCCAGCCTGATCCCCACGGGTCTTGCTATGGGCAGATTCCAGTCACCTCCTGGGGCTGCCAAGTTGAAGGCTCAAAGATCCTGAGCCCTGTGAAGTCAGGGGTAGGGGAGGGACCCCAAGAATCCAGCCTCTGTGATATCCCCACCAAGAACCAGGCTTAAAGGAGCCAGGCTTCTGCAGAGTCAGAGATGGGGTGGCACCCAGGAATTGTCTTCTGGGACATCAGCTCATCTTTCTGACATGGCAGAGGGGCTTCCGATGTTATAGCAGTCAAGGCCCCAGAAGCCAGTCCCACAGTCATTCCGGGCTGGCTTAGGCCCGTGCTATGCTGAACTCTGTGCGACCAGAGCTGGGGCGCCACCCTGCTAACCTGGCTTCTCCTGCTCTCCCCAGAGGACCTGGTGCAGATGCCTCCGACGCCCCCCAGCAGCCATGGCAGTGACAGTGACGGCTCCCAGAGTCCCCGCTCTCTGCCCCCCTCCAGCCCCATCCGGCCCATGGCCCGCTCCTCCACAGCCATCTCCACCTCCCCGCTCCTCACTGCCCCTCACGTAAGCAGCTGGGGGGTGGATTGACCCTAGAGTCAAGGAATTGAGTGCCTGATCCCCACCCCCATCAGAATTCAGAGAGGTGCCTGCCCGGCAGATGGGAGTGACAGTCTTTTAATCATGCCTTGGGGTAAATAGGAAACAGGTAGAGAGGCCTGCCGAACCCACGCTATTGCAGAGCCAGGACTAGAACTTGACATTCCTCACCTTCAGGGGGATGGCCCAGGCTGCCCCCAAAGGGCACTGTTTGGAGAACAATGTTCAGGAGGCCCAGAATCCACTGGGATGGGTGTGGAACCTCCCAAGAGGTGGTGGGTGTCTGAGGTGGGTGCTGTTTAGGGGGCCCTGGACAAGTAAGCTTTGAAGCTGTGGGTTCCAGGATGGGATCTCGGGACCACCCCACCCCCAGCAATATACGGAGGGCCAAACATCCAGGCTCCCAGCAACGTCCTGAGCACTTGATACATGTTATTGGATTTAATTCAGATCCGCCCCTTTTTCAGATGAGGAGACCAAGGCTCAGTGAGTTGAGTGCCTTGCCCAGGTCACGCGAAGAGTGAATGGCAGAGCTGGAATTTGAATGCAGGGCTGTCTGGTTCCTAACTATCGTGTCCCCCTTCCCACAGAAATTACAGGGGACGTCGGGGCCACTGCTCCTGACGGAGGAGGAAAAGCGCACCCTGATTGCTGAGGGCTACCCCATCCCCACGAAACTCCCCCTCACCAAAGCTGAGGAGAAGGCCTTAAAGAGGGTCCGGAGGAAAATCAAGAACAAGGTAAGCGTGAGCCAGGCCCTGCCCCTGCCCTGGGGCTTCCCTGGTTCGGGGGGGGAGGGCTCTGCTCCCTTGGTGATGCCAGCCCTGAAGTTGGGGAGCCCCAGGAAGCGGATATGTGCTGTGGTAACTCCCGCTTGGGGGCTTCCCCCTCTAGATCTCGGCCCAGGAGAGCCGCCGTAAGAAGAAGGAGTACGTGGAGTGTCTAGAAAAGAAGTAAGAGGTCTTGGGCAGGTGGGTGGCTTGGGTGGCCTGGGCCCCACTCCCCAGCCTGGCCTGCTCGCCCCAGCCCTCTCTCACAGGGGCGGGGGTGGGCACGGGGACTAGGATGCTGGTGGGCAGGGCTAAGGGGGCAGCAGTGAGTCTGGGGGCTGCCCCCGAGCCTGTGCCTGCTTGGCCCCCGCAGGGTGGAGACCTTTACATCCGAGAACAACGAACTGTGGAAGAAGGTGGAGACCCTGGAGAATGCCAACAGGTGGGTGGTTCCACCTGCGTCCCCCGGCCCCTGCCCTCCTGCAGCCAGTGCCTGGCTATGGCATAGCTCTGGGAGGAGGAGAGAGGAGAGGTCACTGAGTGCAGAACCCCAGAAACAGGGACTCTGCAGCCTGGGACCCTCAGTTTCCCATCTAGATACCAGACAGGGCTGGTAAGGTGCTTAAAAGTGATGATACGGACCAGCACAGCAGCAGCCCCCGGGAACTTGTTAGAAATGCTTATTCTCAGGCCTCATGCCAGGCCTATTGAATAGGAACTCCAGGGGGAGGGTTCAATGATCTGTGTTTTAATAAACCCTCCAGGTAATTCTGATGCATCCTAAAGTTAGAACCTACCGGTGTACATGCTTGCCACCCGAAGCGAGTTTCCCAGACCAGCAGCATTAACATCACGTGGGGGCTTGTTAGAAATGCAGAATTTCAGGGGACATCCCTGGCGGTCCAGTGGTTAAGATTTCGCCTCCCAATGTAGGGGGTGTGGGTTCGATCTCTGTTTGAGGAGCTAAGATCCCACATGCCTCGCGGCCAAAAAACCAAAACATAAAACAGAAGCAATATTGTAACAAATTCAATAAAGACTTTAAAAATGGTCCACGTCAAAAAAACCTTTAAAAAAAAAAAGAAAGAAATGCAGAATCTCGGGACTCTCCCCAGACTTACTGAATCAGAATCTGCATTTCAACAATATCCTTGGGTGACTCACGTGCACAATTAAGCTTGAGAAACATTCGTATGGAACCCGCACAGGGCCTGGCATGCAGTAGCCACGGAAAGTCACAGCTCTGGGTGCCATTTTTGTGACCCTGGAAAAACTGTTACGTACACCTCTCTGGGCCCCAGTTTCTCTGTCTAAATGGAGATGATAGAAGCAGTATCTCCCAGGATTCATGTGACGATGCGATGAGACCTAGCAAGTAAAGGGCCGGCACTGTCCTTGGCATTTGAGAATGTTCCATTCATGTTAGCTTTTCTTCTTCGTTTTTTCTTGTTATTATTCTGAATTCTTGATAGTGACCAGCCATGAGCCCACAGTAGGTTTGTGAGAGTAATAAGTGTTGGCTGGGAGTAATTAAAATAACAGGCAACAGCTAGTATGTAGCAGGGGTTCAACAGAAGGCTTTTTCCTTCTTTCCTTCCTTCTCCCCCAGCTTCTCCAGCGGGATCCAGCCACTCCCCTGAATGACCTGGAGAATGCCCCCCTGACTCAGGGATGGGGGGCGGGAGCCCTCACCCCTCACCCCCTTCCTCTGGCCCAGATTCCTCCCTAGTCCCAAATAGGCCGAGGCCCTTGGAGCTGTTTCGCCACCTGCTGTACATTCTGGGAACTGCAACCCCACCAACCGGCTGGGTGGAGGAAAGAGAGAATTAAACATTTGTTCACCAAGGGTGGGCTGGGCACCCTCTGTGGGTACCCAGAGGATTCGTCGCCGGGAGGGACCCAGTCCTTGCCCTCAGGGAGCCCATAGTTAGTGAAGGAGGCTGACATAGACATTCATAAATAAACGAAGTGTTACAGGTGCCGTGATAAAAGCAAAAACAGCAACAAAATTAACAAAACTGGTAGCTACCATTTCCTGGACACTTGCTCCTCACCATATACCAGGCAGCTGCCAGATGTGTCCTTCGTATCAGCTCAAGGTGCCGTGGATACAAAGGAGGGAGGGTCAATTTAGCTGTGGCTGGTGCAGGGTAAGAAAAAGAAAGGGGCCTCAGCTGAGGTGGTCCAGGCTCGCCTCCAACCCCCCCTTTGGCCAGGAGTGCGTCGTGGGGCACCCCTGAGCCTCCATAGGGTGACCCAGCCACACCACAGAGGAGCCACGTGGGAGGTGACCTTTTCTGTCTTGACTGAAACGGGCACCTGGCGTGGAAGCCATGTCTGGAGGCTGCCCAGCTCCTCCCCGGGAGAGCTCCCTGAGGTAGAGATGCCTGCTGGGTCAGAACCTGCCGGGTGACCGCTGTGCCCTCCTCAGGACCCTGCTCCAGCAGCTGCAGAAACTCCAGACTCTGGTCACCAACAAGATCTCCAGGCCTTACAAGATGGCTGCCACCCAGACTGGGACCTGCCTCATGGTAGGTGCTGTTCCCTCACCACAGGGCCACAGGAGGACAGGTCTTCCCCAGGCTGGCTTTCTACGGGTGGGGGGCGGGCAGAGCTTCAAGGGCCTGGCCATATTGTGGGCGGTGTCACCAGAGTAAACCATCCTAGTACCTGGTGCACTGGCTCCAGCAGACCCCAGCCTCTTTCCCCAAGTCCATGGAACCTTCCAGGACATGACCTTCCCTGACCAGTTCTAACACGGTGCGGATATGTAGTGACTCACGTGAACTCAGCTAGAGGATGGCAGGGCGAGTCCCGTGAGGAGGCAGCTTCTGCAGGCCCAGTGGAGTGGAGTGATGGGCCTGGGGGGATGAGGGGAAGTATGGACCTGGTTCTTTCTGGAATGGAGGGTGGGTGCCTAGGCTGTGGCTCAGGCCTCTGTTAGCCCCTCTTCCACATTTCCTGGAGCTGTACAGCCTGTTGCCTCCTGGCTAATCACTCCCCAGGCCCTCCGAGATCCTCAAGCTCTCAGGTGGCAAAGCCCCAGTAGAGGCAGGGGTTAGTTTGGGCTCCGTGACTCTTAACCTCCTCCTGCTGGCCCACCTTCCTGGGAATCCTGCTGGGAATCTGGTGTGAAGATACGTTCCCCTCCCTTGCCCCAATCTCAGCCTCCTCCCACACCTACCCCTTCCTTCCCTTCCTGATTCCTCCACCCCATAGGTGATAACCACATTGGCCAATTCCCCCTCTTTTCTAGCCCTGCCTGGGGTGGCCCCCCTACAATGGGCTGATATGTCCCGACAGCCTCTACCTTCTCCTCCACCATGTGCAGGAGGTGGTTGGCTCTGGCAGCAGCTTTCCTGGAAAAATATTGAGCCTTTTGCCCCCATTGGCTCGGGGGCAGGGGGAGGATTGGGGTGGGCCAGGGTTGCAGCCCCTCCGCTCTCTCTCCACTACCAGGTGGCAGCCTTGTGCTTTGTCCTGGTGCTGGGCTCCCTCGTGCCCTGCCTCCCTGAGTTCTCCTCCGGCTCCCAGACTGTGAAGGAAGACCCCATGGCCACTGACAGCGTCTACACTGCCAGTCAGAGTGAGTGCTCTGAGCCAGGCTGCCTTCCCCCCACGCCAGCCCCAACTTCAGAGCAGAAGCCAGACACAAGAGAGGAGCCAGGTTTGGGGCTGGTGCCGTCTCATTCTACCTCCTCATTTTGCAGATGGGGAAACTGAGGCCCCCAAAGGGTCTATGATGTGTTCAATGTTAGTTATAGAATTAAGACTACAGTGAAGAGCCCCTGATTCCCAGCCCACCCAGGAGTGGCTTGCGGGGGTAGGTTTAGGGAATAACAGGAATGTTTCCACCCTAGCCCCCATGTATTATGGTGCCAGTTGGTAGGGACATCTGCTAAGCACCATCAGTATTTTACAACTGGGATAGGAAATCAGTTTCAGCTCCAGGGACATTTTCCGTAAGATGGTGGTGGCTGCCTGAAGCACTGTGTTAAGAAGGACTCTGAGGCGCCACTCAGGATCAACAGGAAGGAGTGCCAGGATCCACTGGTAATGTCTGTCATGGGCAGAGGCGGGGTAGTGGTAGTGTGAGCTCAGATAGCTACCATCCCACAGGGGACTGTGAGGATTGTTAAGAGCATAGAGCTTCAGAGTCAGTCATATCTGCCACTCACTAACTGCGTGACCTCAGGCATGTGTGTTCACACTAAATTTCAATTTCTTTATCTTGAAAATGGGAGTTACAAGTTCCACACTTCCTGAGCACATTTGTTGTGAAGACTAAATGACATGGTGCACAAAGGCCGTTAGCACAGTGCCTGGTACACAGCAGGCACTTACTAAATGAACACAATCGCTTCCTTTTTGATGAGCTCACAAGAGGAGAGAAAAGATACAACACACAGTGGCAAGGGGAGAACTGGTATAGGGTGCAGCAAAGAATAGTATGGGTTTCCAGAAGCAGAGGATACTTCAGATAGACCTGTGGAAGAACTTCCAGACAGTCCCTCATCATTTACCAGGAGCGAATTATCCAGCAGGGCAGGAGGAGGAAGAGGAAACAGATGGGAGGTCAGAGAGAGAGGAGCTGGGGAGGGGTGAGTTTCAAGAAGGAGGGATACTTCAGGGAGAATGAGCTAAGCCTGCAGGGCCTTGAGGGGAGGAAGCTGCGTGGGGAGGGTTAGGGGAAGAGGAAGCAGAGGCGGGGAGTGAAAACCACTCCCTGGACCAGAGCAGCCTGAGAAGGAGAGAACAGGACAGTTAGTTACTAAGGGAGGTGGGTGGCAGGGAAGTAAGGTCTTGAGAGCCACGTGTCCATTTTCCCAAGGCCTGAGGGGCCTATGTGTGTTGGGCGGTACAGGGAACCTTGGAGAGGAAGGAATGGAAATGGGGCGGCGGGGGGGTGGGGGGCCTGGGGTTAGGGGGAGAGGGAGGGAGTGTTGATGGTCAGGGCTTCCCTGGTGGTGCAGTGGTTGAGAGTCCGCCTGCCGATGCAGGGGACACAGGTTCGTGCCCCGTTCCAGGAAGATCCCACATGCTGCAGAGCGGCTGGGCCCGTGAGCCATGGCCTGTGAGCCTGCGCCTCCGGAGCCTGTGCTCCGCAACGGGAGAGGCCACAACAGTGAAAGGCCCGCGTACCTCAAAAAAACCCTCCGAGTGAGCGCAGTGCGTTTCAGGCCCAGTGTCCGCAGGGCGAAGAGGAGATGACCTCTGGAGCAGGCTGGCTTACAGAGCTGGTGCACCGCACAGCTCCAGGGGCTCCGCTCACATAGACTGTGAGATCCGGGCCCTGAGAGTGAGAAGGGCGGTGGTGGGTCCTGGAGTCAGGCACACCTGGGTTTGCATCTCACCTTCAGTGCAGACTAGCCTGGGACAGCGTGCCTGCCAACCTGGAGCCTCAATTACCTGTTCTGTGAAATGGAGCTAAAAATATCTCATTCCAAGAGTTTCTGTTAATGATTTGATATAGGTTAAAGGATGCCTGCCATGCCTGGCGCACGATAGATATCCAAAAATTGTGTTTTCTTTTTTTTCATTTCCCTGAAGGGCAGACTAGGGCCTAGAACGGGAAAAAGATTAATTCAAGGTCTCACAGAAAGTGAGTGGTACAGTAGGATCAGAACCCAGGTCTCAGATGCCCCAGCCCAGTACCCTCTGCTTAGGAAGATCTAACTTTCTCTGAGTGCAGTTTCAATCACTCTATTATCTCATTTAAACCTCACATCAACAGGAGGTTAGCCCCCGTATTCCTATTTTACAGATGAGCAAACTGAGGCTCAGAAAGGTGAAAGCAAAGGCATGACTTGCCTGCAGTCACACAGCTCAGAATTGCTAGAGCTGGGATTCAGATCCAGGCCCGTAAGATTCCAGGGCCCAGGTCCTTAAACACCAGGCCCTGAATGTGGCCTGGATGGGGAGGGAGCCCCTTGGCACCGTGGCTCACCATGAGCTCCTTCTCCAGTGCCCTCCCGAAGCCTCCTGTTCTATGATGAGGGGCCAGGCTCGTGGGAGGATGGCCGCAGCGCCCTGCTGCCCGTGGAGCCCCCGGATGGCTGGGAGATCAAGCCCGGGGGGCCGGCAGAGCAGCGACCCCAGGACCACCTGCAGCATGACCACCTGGACAGCACCCACGAGACCAGCAAGTACCTGAGTGAGGCCTGGCCCAAGGACGTCGGTGGAAACAGCACCAGTCCTGACTTCTCCCACCCTAAGGAGTGGTTCCACGAGAGGTGGGTGGGTGACCCCTTCCCTTCCTGGGGTCCCAGGCTCCCCCCGCCCTCTGCCTGCCTCTGGTCCCCATGTCCTCAGCCACACCCTCCCAAGGCCCCGTCCCTCCCGTGTCCAGACAGCTTGCAGAGGGGCGAGAGGGTCGTCCCTGGACAAAGTCACCCTTGACTTCTCTTCTCTCTCTAGGGATCTGGGCCCCAACACCACCATCAAACTCTCCTAGGCCGTGCCAAGACCAAGGACACAGGACGTACCCTCTGGCACTCAGAAGAGGGGTTGTCTTACTCACTAACCCGGATGCGGCTAGTACCCCTGCCCCCTGGGGTCCATCTTCCCCCCAGCCCACCTTTGCCCCAGATGTTGACTGGGGCCTCTCCTCTCCCCGCACATTTGGACTGTCCCCTTAGGCCAACCACTCTGTTCTCACCACCACTCCACAGCCATCCGTCCTTCTCAGATAAACCACTCACTGGGTTACCTTTCTCATAACGACCAACAGGACCACTGCCTCCCTGCCCCAGCCCCGCCACACACACACACACACACACACACACACACACACACACACACACACACACGTCAACAGACCGACACACCCCCCACCCCTCCCCCCACTGTACAGAGACCAAGAACAGAAATTGTTTGTAAATAATGAACCTTATTTTTTATTATTGCCAATCCCTAAGATATTGTATTTTACAAGTCTCCCTCCGACCTGCACCCCTCCCTTGTTTTATATTTTATGAAGTTAGTGCGGGCTTTGCTGCTCCCTGGCCCAGGAAAGAGGGTCCCCCCCACCCCTCACCTGGCCTCCCCTTGCCGCTGCCCAAGCGCTGGGCCTTTTTAATTGCCAAACTGCTTCACCCAACAGCTCAGCACATGCTTTAAGAAGGCATAAGTAAAAAAAAAAAAAGATGCAGCATCAATTCCTG
Source organism: Aethalodelphis obliquidens (assembly GCF_003676395.1). Taxonomy (NCBI): domain Eukaryota; kingdom Metazoa; phylum Chordata; class Mammalia; order Artiodactyla; family Delphinidae; genus Aethalodelphis; species Aethalodelphis obliquidens. Next base: position 3,732,629 of record NW_020837958.1, on the reverse strand, counting down.
ACTTTGTGCCTTTTTTCATCGTTGGGCTGGGGGCGGGGGGGTGGGACTGAAGGATGAAGGAGTAAGAAGGGTAAGTTTATTTTATATTCTGACCGGAGGTGATTGGGGGTGAGGGGTTTGAGAAAGCGTTTGCGTTGAGTTCCCTCTTCCAGCCAGGCGAGAGTTCAGACTAGATGGTCAAAGAATTCTGCAGCAATTCCCCCACCCCAAGGCTCCTCCAAGTACCTACGATTGCTGAGTATGGAAGCAGAAAGGCATATAAGCCACCAAGATGGCCTTTAGGGGGTGGTGACTGCGATAATGAACACCTAGGGTGGCCAGGCACTGCACCAGGCACTGTACACGCCATACTCAGGTTGGTCCTCCTAAGACCTGCCAGTTTCTTGGTTCTTGTATCCTTTGCTTCGGCTGGATTAAAAGCACAGACTTCGGAGTAAGAACAGCTGTGTTTGGCTACTGGAGCTGCCACTTGCTAGCTATGTGCAGTGGGCAGAATTCCAGTATGACTCCAAGGTTCCTGCCCCCTGGCACACACACCCTGTTTCATCCCTTCCCCTAAGGTCTGGAGGGGACCTGTGAATGTGAGGGGATGTCACTCCCGTAATTAGGTGACCTTTCATGGAAAAAGTAAAGGGATTTTGCAGGTGTAAGTAAGGTCTCAAATCAGTTGATTCTGAGTTAATTAAAAAGGAGGTTATCCTGGGTGGGCCTGACCTAATCAGGCAAGAGCCATTAAAAGAGGGACTGAGCCCTTCCTGAAGAGATAGTCTCCTGCTGGCCTTGAAGAAGCAAACAGCCATATTGCTGTGAACCACATGGAGAGGGTGGCCTCTAGGCGCTGAAGGCCTCACGCTATGGTGGCAAGTCATCGGATTCTGCCAACAACCTGAGCAGCTTGGAAGAGGGCCTCAGCTCCAGATGAGACCCCAGCCCAGCCAACACCTGGACTGCCACCTGGTGAGAGCCTGAGCACAGGACCCAGCTGAGCTGTACCCAGATCTGAGCCATGGACACTGAAATCATACATGTGTTGTTTTAAGCCATGTTTGTAGTAATTCCTTATGCCGTGTAGGAAGCTAAGACACTACATAACCTGAACCTCTCTGAGCCTCCACTTCTCCGTTTATAAAAAGAGGATATAACTAAGATTCAGTACATGAGGCTGTTGTAGGGATTCAATGAGGTAAATCATATAAGGTGTTGAGAACAGGGCCCAACGTACACTGACTCTGAGAAAGATCAGCTGTGCATTCAGAGGCAGTGTCAATACAGTGAGCTAAGAGCCAAGCTAAGGGTGCTATTACAAGCACAGAGGAGGGTGCCTCACCCAGACAAGCAGTAAGGGCTTCCTGGAAGAGGTGACATGAAGGACTGTTGAAAGTAGGCAGGAGAGAGAAAGGGGCATTCCAGAAAGAAACAGCCTGGGCTAAGGCCTCAAACGTGGGAGAGAGAGCAGGAAAACTTCAAGAAACCCTCAAATAGTTCAGAACAGCCAGAAAGTAAAGGGCAAGGATGCTGAGAACTGAGGCTGGATAGTGATCAGGGCCCAGATCCAGAAGGGCCTTGAATGCCTTGCTCTGGCATTTGGACTTTATCATGCAGGCATGATACTTTCATACTCGGAAGAAGGGGCCTGGTGGTGGGATGGCGCCTGGGCCAGCCGCCCACCAGAGGAAAAGATGGACAAGACCAGACAGAACTATGGAGCCGCAGAATTGGCCTTCAAGGGACTTCCCTGGCAGTCCAGTGGTTAAGACTTTGCCTTCCAATGCAGGGGGTGCGGGTTCGATCCCTGGTTGGGGAGCTAGGATCCCACATGCCTTGCGGCCAAAAAAACAAAACATAAAACAGAGACATTATTGTAACAAATTCAATAAACACTTTAAAAATGGTCCACATCAAAAAATAATCTTTAAAAAATAAAAAGAATTGGCCTTCAAGCCCCATCCTCTATCCTCCTCCCACAGCCTCATCTTGACCACTTGATGGGGACCTCATTGCCTGCTGCGGGGCATCAGTTTTAACTGCTAGAACACACAGGCCTTTGCAGCAAGGCCATTAAAGTCTGGGCTCTGGGCCAAAGCTATGATTATTATTAACAATAACTTTTAGCACACCCCCTTTCCTGATTGATTCATCCATTCTCTCTATTAGTCATTCAACAAACTGCCTTCAAAGGTCCCCCAGGCTTGTGGAGGAGGCTGGGGAGTAAACCAGTCATCAGAGTCAGTGTGATGGAGGGGTGTACAGGATGCTAAGGAGATGCAGAAGAATGTCATGTAATTCAGATTCTGTGGGTCAGGGAGGGCAACTTGGACTGAGTCTTAAAGGATGGGTAGGAGTTGGCGAGGTACAGAAGGGGTCAGGGTGTTTGGGGTGGAGAGAATGTCAGGTGCAGACACAGAGCCATGAAAAGCAGGGCCAGGACCCGGTTGAGGCAAGGGGGGTGATTAGCCTGCAAAATTTAAGGAGGCGCTTGTATAGCCCTGAGAGTGAGTACCTCCTTAAATTTGGCACCCTGGGAGCCCCAACTTGCTTCACCCTCATCCCGGCCCTGATAGAAAGTAGGGCCCTTGCAGGGATCTAAAGAAAGAACATTTTATCCTGAAGGTGATAGAGAGCCGCTGAATATTGTTAAGCTGGAGATAATCAGATTTGCCTGTCCTGGGGCTCTGCAGCGGGTATAGTGAAGATGAGACAGATTCTGGAGATAATTAGAAGGAATGATCAACAGGCTTTGACATCAAATTGGCTGTGGAGTGCAAGAGGGAGGGTGGAGCCCGGCATGACATTTAGATGTCTGACTTGGAGGCCACGGTGGTGGTGGATGAGACCTTTCGCTGAGACAGGGAATGCAGGAGGAAGAGCAGGTTTGGAGAGAAGAATTCGTTTTATCGTATCTTGCATTTGAGCTGCCTGTAGAATGTTCACATTAGCATGCAAGTCTAGGGCTTGCCAGAAAGGGATCCCAGGCAGATGAGAAAATTGTCAGCATCCAAGTGGTATGTTAAAGTCTTGGGTCTGGAGGCTTCCCTGGTGGTGCAGTGGTTGAGAGTCCACCTGCCGATGCAGGGGACACGGGTTCGTGCCCCGGTCCGGGAGGATCCCACATGCCGCAGAGCAGCTAAGCCCATGTGCCACAACTACTGAGCCTGCTCTCTAGAGCCTATGAGCCACAACTACTGAAGCCCGGGTGCCACAAATACTAAGCCCATGTGCCACAACTACTGAAGCCCGCATGCCTAGAGCTCGTGCAACAAGAAAAGCCACCGCAATGATAAGCCCATGCACCACAACGAAGAGTAGCCCCTACTCGCCACAACTAGAGAAAGCCGGCACGCAGCAACGAAAATCCAACACAGCCCAAAATTAAAAATTTTAAAAAACCAAATATTTACGGAGTATCCCTTATGTACATGGCACCTTGCTGACCTTGGAGCACAAACAAGACCCAGCTCCTGATAGCAAAGGGCTTGAAATCTAGCATCTTCCCATTATTGAGTTGTGACCATCCGCCAAGCATTGGACTGAGAACTTTACATGTCCAATTAGGAATCAAAATAATCCTAAAGGGTGAGTATTTTTATAGATGAACAACGTGGGGTTCAGAGAGGTGAAATGACTTGACCAAGGTCATACATCTAGTAAGTGGCAAAGTGGGTACTTGAAGACAGGTCTGTTTGGCTTCAGAGCTTATGTTGCCCCTCCAGCTCTCCAGCTCTCATCCCAGCACAGCTTCCTCCCTCCTTCCCCACAGCGCAGCTTCTTATCCTTGCACAAAATCCAAGCACAGTGGGGCGTCCTGGAGTCCAGGGTTTGGCAAGTTGGTCAAAGCATGGTCATCTGCGGTCACCACCCTATGCCTGTCCATCCCAGGCAGTCTTCCCCACCTATGTTAGGAGGCAGGGTTAATCCCCTCGCACAAGCCACCTGTTGACATCCCGCCTCCTCAGCGCTAAGGGGGCACATCCCCAGTATGGCCCCAGTGATGGAGCTGCAGCTCCGCCCTCTGCTGTCAGCCCTGGCAGCTGGCCTTGCTGCAAACACGTGTGATGGCTTTCACGGGGCTAGTCATCCTGCTCAGGTTGCCACAACAAACCCTTTGTTACACCTGGAAACCAAAGCTCTAGCAGCAGGGAGAGCAGCTGTGGGCGATGCCTGGAGCTGGGATGGGCCAGGGCCAGGTTCCAATTCCAGAGGGTGGACCACCCCAGAAGCCATCTGGCCAAATGGGGCACCTATTTGATGTGGGTAACAGGTGCCCCTTGGGGCATTGGGATGGAGGAGACAGGCTGGGAATTCACCTCCAAAGGAGCCCGAGTCTCTCTGTCATCAGAGTGACAGTTAAGAGCATGGGTCTGACGTCCATGCTGCACTTTTGTATGCGACCTTGGCAAATTACCGGACCTCTCGAAGCCTCAGCATCCTCAACTGAAGAATAGTACCCACCCTCCTAAAGCTGCTGTGAGGGGTAAATGAAAGCTTGCACATGAAGGCCTTAGCACAAGTTATGCAGTAAACACTCAAAAGGCATTAGCTATTGTTTTCTGAGCGCAGAGACGATGGCTGCAGTCGTTCCATGGAGAGAGTTGCAGCTGGGAGAGGCTGCAGAAGGTGGTCAAGCGGGTCGGGGTGGGAGCGAGGGGGGCTTTCATTTTTCCCTTGGATTCTTGGGAAGAGGGCAGAGCCACAGCTAAAAAATAATGCAGTCAGCAACTGGTCCTAAGTGGGGAAGGTGTGAGGACAGAGTGGAGAAGCTTCACTTTAAAAAGGACTGAGCGGGGAGAGCTTCGAAGGAAAGAGCTGAACAAGAAACCAACCGGCAACCCAGCAGCTAAGCAGCTGTGAGGGAATGTCAAATCCAGCTAGAACTACCATAATTCTTGGTATAGGAGGCCTGGGTGTTTGGAAAATTAGCAATCCTAAAGGCAATCTCAGGGGCGAAGATGTGGGGAAGGAGGAACTCCCAAGTGCCCCAGCCCACCCTCTTCAGCAACAGGGCTTCTTTAGAACTTGGCTTTAGGGAGGAAGCTCCCCTGTGGCCAAGCTGTTTAATGCAATTCCATTTATACCATTCATCCAAGATGGGATTGCTGGACCAGGAGAGAGGGGGGAGGCAGAGCTGGGGCATCTGCCTTTTGGGAGTTTACAGATGAGGGAAACGGGCAAATGTGAGGCTGTTACTGTGTGGCAGGCAGCACGAGGGAGTGGAAAAGGGCATGAGTTCTGGGGTCAAAAGACCTAGATTTAAATCCTGGCTCACCACTCACTCACCTCACCTGAGCTATCTTGAGCAAATAGAGCACTTGAATGACATCTCAGGGTCCTCATCTGTAACATGGAGGAAGTGATAATACCTACCACCCAGGCTTGTGGTAAGAATCAAATGAGATGTTAATTATTGTTAGAGGGTGAAGGGGAATGCCCAGAGAGGGGCCCAGGAAATAGTTATGGGGCTGAAGGAGGGAGACAGCATCTGTAGTGGAGTGCCAGGAAGGGTTCATGGGAGATGTGGCACCTGAGAATGGCCTTGATGGATAGACAGGATTTCAGAGAAGGGGACATATTCCAGGCAATGGGAACAACGTGAGCAAAAGCACAGAGCAGGACAGCCACTGTAGGGCTGGCGAGAGTTGGAGGAGCCTTGAGCAGTACAGCTCTCCCTGCTCTGTAATCCATTCTCTACCTCTGAGAATCTGGTCCTTCCCACCTTCCTGGGCTCACAGTCAGTGGGAAAAGGTAAGACAGACTAGACTAGACACTGGGTGCAGAGGGCAATGGGGTCTGGGAGGAAGAAGAATGCCTTTCAGCTGGAGCCATCCAGGGAGACTTCCTGGAAGAGGAGGCATTTTAGTGGATCCTCAGAATTTGAAGTACAGCAACAGAAGGAGATTTCAGATGAACAATGCTGTACAGCCCTGATGCCAATTCCCAGAATAAGGAACACAGATGAGTGGAAGGAAATGGATGGAATTGGAGGATAGGATGTGGGAAGATCAAGGCAGGCCTCGAATGCCAGGCTGAAGTATAGGCAAGGGGGAACCACTAAATACTACAGAGGGAGAGTAAATGCTGCGGTCAAAGGTTGACTTCAGAAAGATGAGTCTGGGGTAGTAGATAGCAGGCATTAGACCTGAGAAGCTAACCAGGGTCCCACCATCATCCAGATGTAAGGCTCAGGTGAAGAACACCCCAATGACAAGAGGAGATGATGCAAGGAGGAACCATGGGATTTCCAGTGGGAAGAAGACCCCAAGGAGACCTAGTCTTTCCTTCCGGAGTTGGGTCCCCCCCTCTCCCGACCCAGGAGGCTGATTCAAACTTCTGGGAGACTCTGGCCCAGGAGCCTCAGGGGGGCAGGTCACAAGAGGCAGCTGGGCCTTGAGGAGGCTGCCAGGCTCCAGGGTCCGGAAGCTCTCCATCCCACACCCACCCCGAGCTGGGTCCCTTTCCCGGATGGGTTGAGAAGAGCTCTAGGCCTAGAGGCAGTGTTACCGGCAATCGGGTCCATCCCCACATTCCAGGCGTCCGAGAGTATGTTCTCCTTCCTGTGCCCCTTCCCCAAATCGAATTGGGTCTGTAAAGTCCCGTGGCGCCGACGGGGTTAAAGCCAGCTCGTGTCACCGCCCCCGCCACCCCACCTGCCCGCCGCAGCGGCGAATGCCGAAGCCGGAAAGCGCGGGACAAGGTGGGTATATCACAGCCGCTGAGTGACGGGCGGGGCGGTGATTGGCCGCTGCCAAGCTGCAGGGTACAGGGGAGGGGGCGCAGGGGTGGGCTTTGGCGGGCGCCCAGGGCTGGGTTCGTGCCCGCCGCCGGCTGGGCCGGGCTCGCTCCTCCAGTGCCCGAGCCGGGCTGGCTGGGCCGGGCGGCGCCCTCCGCACCGGACCCCGCGGGCTGGCGGGTGTCTCTAAGGTGACACTCCGGTGCGCGTCAGCGGCGGTGGCTGCAGGCGCGCGCTCATCGCCCGGGCTCTGGCTCCGCTCAGGCTCCGGCTCCAGCCGTCCGGTGGCCGCCCCAGCGCTCACCACGCAGCACCCCGACACCCACCAAGACCCCCTCCCGAGGGGCCCGGGAAGATCCCCGCCGGCCTTTCCGAGGCGCAGTGTCCAGCAGCTGCCGCTCCCGTCGTCTGAGCCCCGGCGTCGGGAGGGGCGTGCGGGACCCGGCGCTTCCCTCCCTCTCCGCCTCGCGTTCCCGGGCCCAGGAGGAAGGGAGACTGAACTTGAGCAGGGAACCCCGAAAGGCCGCAGGAGCCGCGGGAAGAGGGCGGCCTGAGGATGGCCGAGGGGCCGGGCGGCGGAGGGCCCCGCGGGGACGGGGCTGGCGGAGGCTGCCGCGCAGCCGAGGAGGAGGTGGTGCGGCGACGCTGCCGGCGGGGGGCGGAGGCCGAGGTCTCGCAGCAGCAGTGGCTCGAGGCGCCCCGGGGCATGGCCGCTGGACCCCCGGTGGAGGAGCGGTTTCGCCAGATGCACCTACGAAAGCAGGTGTCTTACAGGTAAGAATGCGGGCAGAGGGGAGCCTAGCGCTTGGGACCACTCCCCTTTTCAGTCAGCAGTCATTGAGCGCCTGCGGCTTGCCTGACACTGCTCTAGGCCCTGGGGATTCAGAAATGACTACCAAGGGGTCTCTGCCTTCTGTGTCCAAGGGGGAGCTTCTGGGACCCTTTCTCTAATGAACAGTGAAAGCCCTGTTCATTCAACGTGATATTACTGATGCCCGCTGTGTGCCAGGTACGGTACTGGGCGCTGAAGGGAAAAATAACCAAGACATGATCCTACGAACCTCTATCTGCTGGGGAGAGCCAGGAGATGCTCCTGGCTCTTCTTCTAGGGGAAAGAGGGACCCCCTACTCATTCAATAGGCCTTACTTGAGCTTTCCTGTAGGCTGACCCTGTGCTAGGCACTGGCCTGTGGAAGTGACCGAAATGATGCTCGCTGCCACCATGGCTGAGACCCTGCTGCCTAGAGAAGGGGAAGGAATCCCCTCCTGGACCCCTCTGCCCAAGCAGACCTTCACCGGCATCCCAGTGGCAGACTGAAACTTGCACTCCCACCCGAATCTTCTTAAACGTCTTCTGCCTGTGAAAGATTCCCAGCCTCCCAGGTCCCACCACCTATGCCCAGAGGAATCAGCTGGAGTGGGCCCCAGAGACCACTTTTATGATTTGGGATGGGGTGGGGGAGGACTGCCCCTCAGTAAGGGTGCGTACGTTACACAGAGGAGGGATCTGACGAGGGCGGTGGAGGCAGGACAGGGGCGGCCCTCGCCATCCTCTTCCTCTCCCAGACCACAGCCTCAACCAGGACTTGCTGCCCCTCTAAAGCCCCTGGCCCAGAGGGACCTTTGAAGGGTCCAGCAGGGACAACGAGGTGTCTGCAGTCCTTGAAACCATCGGCCTGTTTAGAGAGGACAAATTTCCTGTTTACAGCCCGAGGACTTGGGATGTGTCTGAGGCTGCCCTGCTACGTGGGGCTTCTGGGAGGGTGTTTCATAAAACTGACCCAGTCCTGGGAGCTTGAAGGACCCCACTATTTTTAATGGCTATGAGACCATCGGGCCTCCATCACTTGGGGGAAGATGAGAGAGAAAAGGAGGGGACTTTTCCACCATCATGAAGCGAGATGCTCGGAATAAACGGGCAGGAAGTTGCGTCCCCATGGGCCCTACCTTCACTGTCTGGGGCCTATTAGGAATCGGGAGACTGAGCTACGTTACTGAGTTCTTCTAGAACACCGTGCTGAGAGAAGGGCGTCGTCCGTCCCCTAGCTGCAGAGAGGAGGGCCCCTGAAAGTCCCCTGGGGGAGGAGAGAGTACAAAGAGACTGATGGGTGATGGGGCATAGAATAAAAGAAATATTAGTCTGGGAGTCGGGAGGCCTGGCTTGTATTCTCACTCTGCCGGTGACCTGTGTGTCCTTGAGCTAGACAATCTCTCTTTCTCTCTGGGCCTCAGGTCTTCACCTATGACATAAGAGTGGGACCCAAGATCAGGAACAAAGAGCATCTGGAGCTGAAAAGGAAGCCAGAGTGCCAGAGTGGGGTAGAGGCTTAGAGGGATGGGGGCAGAGAATAAGCAAAAGGCTGAGATAGAAGATGCTGTGTGCGCACACTCACACACACGCACACTCAGAGATAGCCACAAGGGCTGGGGTTCCCCCAGGGTGGTTCCTGAATGGAGGCCCCTCCACAGCCCAGACTTGAGGCCTCTAGTCACTAAGGATGCAGGGTCACCAAGCTGTGGCTCCTCTCTGACTGTGAAAAGATCAGGAGGCCTCCGGGTCACCTGTGTGAGGGCTGCAGAAGAAGCACCAGGGCGGGTGCTAGCTGTCACCCCTGGACAGATCAAGTGAGGCACCTCCTCATACCTTGCGGTTAGGCCAGAAGCTCCATCTTAGGACCAGAGCAGGACAGAGCGTCAGGTCAAGAACAGCACCCTGGGTAGAGGGGAGAGGAAGCCTGGGAAAGAGACAGAGCCCTGGGCTGCCCAGGGGACCCCAGTGGAATGACTCAGCCCTCCCCTGTGGCTGCCATCCTAAACAGCCTTGTGACCAATGCTGCTCTTCCTCATACAGGCCGCTGGGGGCTGGCAAGAGCCAGGCCCACGGTGGCCCTTCCCACATCCTCTGCCTGCCACAGTTCCACGCAGCTCTGGCTTGCAACTAGACCTCCCACCCCGCTGTGAGGAGTTGCTAAGAAAAGCAGTTGAAAGCCATTCACAGACAGAAAAGCCTTTTAGACAGAAATGCGGGGGCAAAAAAATCCGAGGGCGAGGGGTGGCAGCAGAAGCAGGATTGAGGCCTGGCTGCCTCTGACATAAGTGAGGATGGGGATTTTCAGCAGCACAGTAGGAGCTTTTAGGGACGTGGAGGTTTCTGGGAAATAGGTTCCCTTTACCCCACAGCTCTGGTGTGGGCTGGAAGCAGCCCTGGCAGCTGTTTTAGGGGGATGGAGAGATGGCAGTTCTCTGCCAGTGGAAACTCTCGGGGAGAGGGAAGTGGGAGGACATCTTGTGTCTGCATCTGGGCCTGAGGAAAACTCCCAGGCACTCAAGGAAGTCCTAAATGCTCAGGGTTGGGCTCAAGGGACCATTGGAGGGTGGCCTCCAGCCTGGGAGAAGCCAGGGGTACAAGGGACACTGGATTTGGTCTGAAAGGAGCAGTCAGAAGATGCAGAACTTGAACCTCTGGAGATAAGCCCAGTGGTTCCCAAATCAGATCAGCTGAGCATCTCTTTTAAAATCATTTCTAAAGCCCTTCGTGGAGATCCTGTTACAGAGAGTCTGGGATTGGGCCTGGGCATGCCAACTTTTAAAAACCTCCCCAGGTAATTTTGACAGTCAAGTAGGTTCAGAAACCACTGACTTCACCTGCGGAGAAGCTGGAGGAGAGAGAGCAAGGGTAAAGTGTGAGCTGGATCACTGGGGTGTGGCTGGTAGGGGGCTTCCCAGTCCTGGGTGCTTTTGTGGCCCTAGAAAGACCTTGAAGGAGGGTCAGCACCTCTGTCTGCAGCTCTGACCCTGGGCCAGACACTGTATGAGATGGAAGCATGAGATAACATTCTTCTCTCAACAAAAGTATGATTCCATCCAGGGCCAGACAGTAAATATTTCCAGCTTCGCAGGTCACATGGTCTCTGTCACTTTGCTCTACCGTCACAGTGTGCAAAAGCCTCCACAGACAATATGGAAACCAATGAGCGTGACTGGACTCCAGTAAAACTTTATTTATAGACACTGAACTTTAAATTTCATATCATTTCTACTGTCACAAATATTCTTTTGCTCTTTTCCAACCATTTAAAATTGTAAAGACCATTCTTAGCTCACAGACATACAAAATCAGGCAGCAGACCAGATGTAGCCCTTGGCCATAGTTTGCCAACCCCCGATCCAGCAGATGGGATGGGACAAACACATGGGAAAGACAGCTGATGGTGGGCATTAGGAATTAACACGGGCATTGGGCAAAGTGGCACATGCATTGCACTGAGAGAGGCAGTGCAATGCACATGCATGCAGTCTTCAGGGTCAGAGAAACCTGGGTTCGAATTCCAGCTCTGCCCCTTGCTAGCTGGGTAAATCACTTTCACCTCTGACCCCATTTCCTCTATGGAAAATGGGAACAATAATACCTGTACAAGAGGGTGGCTGGCAAGATGAAAGAAGATAAGAGATGTAAAGTTCCTGACTTGTAGCGTGGGTGAGACACAAGTTAGATCTTCTGCCCTCTATAGCTGGACCTTCTTGTGGGTTGGGGCCGGGGAGAGGTTCAGGAAGGCCCCTGAACGAGGTTCACCCTGAGTGATGGATGGCTGATGAGACCTGGGAGTGGCAGAGTTTAACAAAGGGTAAGAGCAAGGGCTGAGCCTCTGTGCACGTCCCAGGCTGCAATCCTCCCCCTGCCCCCTCCACCCCCACGGAGGGGCTGGGGGGAAGCGACTGGGGGTGCCAGCTGGCAGGGGAGGGTGCCCCCTGCTGTGGGCATGGGACTGTGGGTACCAAGCTCCTCGAGGGAGGGGCACCTGATCCAACTCTCCCTGCTGCTATTTACCAGAAGCTAAAAATAACCAAAGGGTGACAGGGAGATGGGGCCGATTTGTAATTTAAATAGCAACGGGATAAAGCAAAGAGCTGCAAGAGATCACATTCTGTCCTGAATTTAAAATGCAAAAACCGGGGGCAGAGAGAGGAGCTGGAGCTGGAGGAGGGGGCCCGCTGCCAGAGGAAGCAGGAAGCTGGGGGTCTATCGTCCTCCTTCCTTTGGGAAGGGCGCGGGCCCAGGCCCGGCCCGGAACTCCTTCCTCCCCTCAGGGACCCAAGATTCTTGCTGACTCGTGAGTCAAAGGCCAGGAAGGCTGTGCCTAGAGGTGGGGCCAGGCTTATGTGAAGGCGGGCGTTGTAGGGTTGGGATTCCAGAAGGAGGGTCTTATCTGAGCCTATTTTAGCCCAGGATGCTTGAGACAGGCCCCCTCAGCATCTCATGCCCCGCACCTCCCGCACCAGGGGACATAAGTCCCTTGGGCCTTTTGGAGGGGAGCTGGGAGGACCAGTTCCAGCAGAGGCACTTGAACAGGTTCTTCTCTGCTGTGCTGCTAAAAAGACATCAGGAAGCCTGGGTTAGAGTCTCATCTTTGCTTCAGTTGGTGCCATTTCAGAGCAGGGCATACCGAGAAGCCCCCAAGGATCCAGGTCCCAAGGACAAGGGTTAGCACAGGCTAAGGAAGACCTGTCTTTTTTTTTTTTGCGGTACACGGGCCTCTCACTGTCGTGGCCTCTCCCATCGCGGAGCACAGGCTCCGGACGCGCAGGCTCAGCGGCCACGGCTCACGGGCCCAGCCGCTCCGCGGCACGTGGGATCCTCCCGGACCGGGGCACGAACCCGCGCCCCCCGCACCGGCAGGCGGCCTCTCAACCACTGCGCCACCAGGGAAGCCCAAGACCTGTCTTTAAGGATGCACAAAGTGGGTAGGGAAGGCACCGGGAACACATCTGGTTTCTGCTGGGCCCCACTGTGCTTAACCAGTGTTCTTGGCCTACAGGTGTTTGGGGAAGGAAGACTCATCTGGACTCACAGAATAGGGGGGGATTTGAGGGTCACTCGGCAGCATCTTACAGATGAGGAACTGAGCCTCAGAGAAGTTAAGCAATTTGCTAAGACCGCAGTCAGTAACTGGTAGAGCCAGGATCCAGACTCAGTTCAGCTTCACTCCAAACCCGTTGTCAGGCTTTCAAGGGCCTGGACGTTCATCCTTAAGGCTCTCTTCTTTTGGCTCTGTACTAAGTGCACATATCCCTGGGAGGGGTAATAGCAAAGGGGTGTGAGGGCTGGAAGGTGGTTCTGCAATCAGGGCTTGTGATCCAACAGATGGGGACGGGAGGCTTGAAGGACAGGAGACCTGCGGATCTTGCCCTGGGAGCTTGGTGCTGCAGTCCAGGCCCGAAGCAGCAGGAAGCTCCTCAGGGCAGATCTAGCTGACCCCGAGCAAGGGGACAGACACCCAAGCTCCTCTGCCCTCCAGCCTGGGGACCTGGAAGGTGCCAAAGGCAGTTTCCAAGAGCGATCATGGTTTGAGGGACCACGCTTCACTGCAGAGCTGCCTGTGCTCTACCCACAGCTCTCTTGCCCCAGTGGGAAAGGGTCCCCAGCCCCTCCTCCAGATTTCCTCCCACACGTGACTTTAATGAGGTTACCCAGAAGGAGCCTAATCAAATTTCCATCTGTCACTAGCCAGCAGCACCTGCAACCCAGCTCAGGTACATCTGTCTCCTCTGTGGGGGTAGAGGCCCAGAACCTGGGCAGGGGCCAAGGTCAGCAGGTGCTTTTCGGCTCTAGGTTGCTCCCAAGGGCCCCCAGCAGGTACCTGGATCACAGGCTTAGTTGCTGGGAAGGGACATGGGCTCCCAAAGTCCCTCATGTCTCACCACAGCCACTCATGCGAACGGGAAGCCAGCCCCCCTCCCTCTGCTCTGCTTGCTGGACAGCTATATTCAGCTCATTCCGACTTTCATACGAAGTTACTAAGCACGTACTGTGCACCCCGCACAGAGCTAGGAGCTACACTGGGTTCAAGACTCTTGTAAGGAGACAAGACTCATATGCACAAAAGGTCACATAATAGAGGAATATTTGGGGGGAACAAAGGGGAGTGTCAGAGACACATCAGTGGGATGGGAGTGCTGGCTCTGGAGCAGCATTCGACACTTAGTAGGTATTGATATTTATAAAATGTTTGTCATATGAATGAATGAGTGAGTGAAAACCTGGAGATCAGGGAAGGAGATTCAAATGAAACTGTCAGAGCTAGACAAGATCTTAGAAATCATCTGATCCAACCCAGAGATGTTAAGTGATTTGCCCAGCATCACACAGCAAGGGCTGGGGTTTGAACCAACTCTTTCCACCTTCCCACTTTTGCTCTTTGGGCTGGGGTTTTGAAAGATGGAGATTTTGATTGGCCAAGATTTATGGGCAGACAGGGCAAGGAGAGCAGCATAAGCAGAATGAAATGGCAGGGGTGAGGGCAGCATGTTAAAAGAAGTGTGAAGAAAGAGGGAAGAAATGTTTATTGAGTACTTACTGTGAGGCAGGCACCAGCATGGTGTGAGCTGAGAGAAAATCTCTGCAGGGAAAGCTTGGACGAAGAGGCAAAAAAGAAAGGAACCAGAACACGAGGAGTCTTGAAGGTCAGGCCAAGGAGGTTGGCTTGGCTGGCTGTGAGAGCAGTGGCTGTCCAGATCGTGGGTTAAGTGTTTGGTGCCCTGGTACATTTCTTTTCCCCAGCTCCCACTTGCTCATCCAGGGCACAGAAAGTAGAACACCTCACCCTCTGGGGCCTCAAAAAAGCCCAGAATAATTTTCTTACCCAGATTCCTCTTCCTGTGTGTATCTGGGTGGATTCTGAGGGGTCCCCAGCTCCCCAGTGCTGGCACACGTTGTCCTAGGAACTGCCAAGGGCATCCTCCCCAGCCCTGTGCACCTCTCCCTTCCAGCCTTGTCCTCCCCACCCCACCTGCAAAGTACTGACAGCTTCAGTGAGTACAAGCCCAGGGGGACTGTGGTCCCACAGCTAGGACTGCTCTGCCTCTCAGAGCCTCCAGCCTGCCCAGCTTCCCCTCCAGGCGTCACATTTCCTGCTCCCTGCTACTCCAGGGCTGCCAGAAGCCTCAGACTGAAAACAAGCCCAGCCCCATTTCCTCTGTTTAACTGTTCAAGCTACTTGCAAAATCCCTAGGAGAGGAGGACAGGGCCCTGCAACAGCCTCCTTCTAGAATAGACCTTGGCCTGGCTGGCAGAGTCTCTGCTGGGCCACAGCACACAGGACCTGCCTTGAGGCAGGGTGATGGGCTGGAGGGAGAGCCACTGGGAAAGGGGCTGCCAAGCTTCAGCGGCATCACCTGGCTATGTCCCCAATCCTAGAGGGGCAATAGGATGTCTCGTTTTCGGGCACAGACTCTGGGGTGAAATTCTTATTTCTACCATTTACAGGCTGGGTAACCTTGGACAAATGAGCTTAGCCGCTCTGTGCCTCAGTTTCTCCATCTGTAAAAGGAGGAAAATAACAAGATCTATGTCATAGGATTGTCACAAGAATTCAAAGATTTCTGGCACAGAAATGTCCAAGAAATATTAGCTATTTTTTATTATTACCAAGTATTAATTAGTCATGACATAGCATGATTTATTAAGCAAATAGTTATTGAGAAATATTATGTTCCAGTCATGAGGGACACAAAGGTGATTACAGCACCAGATGGAGGTTTCTAAGGGCTCGGATGGCATCGTGTACATTCCTGTGTCTGCAGGTTCTGTAGCGTAAACGTTTATTGAACTGAACTGAATTGAACTGACACCCTTTCTGTCCTCGAGAAATTTACAATCTTTCTGGGGTAACAAACACATACAGAACTCAAGAACTAATTATAGAGCAGCATGACTAAAGAGTGCTTAAGGAAGGTATGATTTCCATCCCAGAACCAACCCTGATAATAAAGAGCGAGCGTACGCCTTAACTATTTATTTACCGTACGCCTTAACTATTTATTTACCAAATCCTCACGATGGCCTCAAAGTCCACCCAGTGTGGCCTTTTTGCTATTCTTTAGACACATCAAGTACATTCCTACTCAAAGGGCCTTTGCTCTTACTGTTTCTTCCACCTGGACTGCTGTTCTCCCAGACTGTCACATAATTTGCTCTCTCAATTCATTCGGGTCTGTTGTCACATGTCACCTCAGGAGGCCTTCCCCAGTCCCCCTAACCTAAGTAACATCGCCGTCATCATCCTCCTCCCCCTTCGCCTTGGCTTTATTTTTCTCTATAGCTCATCTCATCTCATTACCGGACATTATTTCATATATTATTTGTTTAGAATAGAATCTAAGCAACATAATGTTAGAGCGCTGGTTCCTTGCACACTGCTCTCTAGTCTGATACAGTGCCTGATGCACAGATAGAAGGCACTCAATAAATATTTATTGAATGAATTCATTTGTAAACCCTTTCGCCTCTCATTTAATCCTCCTAAAACTCCACAAGCTCAGTTATTACTGTTGCCCCCTTCCACGTTACAGATGAGAAAACTGAGGCTCAGAAAGGCTCCCTGACACGCATATTCACCGGTTTATCTGTTTGTAGCCTACCTTACTCCAAAAAGGATTTCAGGTGACCTGGAGAGGTAAATCTCTCTGACCTGATCCAGGGTGCACAGCTGGTAAGTGGCAGAAACAGGACGTGCGCCCACATCTTCTAGCTCCATTCTGGTTACTCTCTCCACTCCGCCACTGTCCGTGTATTAGACGATGTGGTGCTCACAGAGCTGAGAGGGGAGAGAGCTGTGTGTGGGCTGGGCACGGTCCCAGTGCACCCAGAGGTTGTGAGGGAGCAGGAGACCTCAGCAGGACCAAGAGGTGAAGATCGGAGCAGTTAGGTGGAGAGGAAGGCCAGACTGGGGCCCAGGTTCAGATTCCAGCCTGGGCAGGCCTGCTGGCTGCCTGACAGCCTCTGACTTGGTGCTGTCTCCTGGCTGCTGGGCTGGGCTTGTCCTCACCTGCCTCTTGCCCTCCGGGGCAGCTCCTCTTCCCAGGCAGCCTCCTGCCCTGGCCAGCGGAAGGCGCCTACGAGGCCTATGGTCCTCGACGGGGCAGCCGGCCGGCCTCTCGCAGGGCCCCCTGGTCAGGAAGTGCCGAAAGAGGAAGAGAGTCGCCGGGCAGGATGAGCACACTGGGGGCCGGCCACAGTACCGGGGGAGGCTGCGATGAGGCTGCGGCTCTGGGCCCCGCGGAGGCTCTGGAGACAGAAGAAGGAGAGCGGCCCGGCGCACTGAGGCAGATGTGGCGCTACCGCTCCTGGGACGTGCCACAGATCCCAGCTGAGGCCCCCCAGTCACAGTAGGTACTTGGGTGGCCGGAGAATGAGCACAGGGACCTCTGGCCCTCAGTCCCTCCATGAGTCTTTTATCTGGGGTTGGGGGAGTGACAGAAGTGGGGTTACGCCCCTCCCTGTGTCCAGTGGCTCTGCAGAGGCGCAGAAAAGGGCAAAGGGGTTCTTGGCAGGGTGAGAAGGGCTCTGTTGTTTGAATTGCTGGGGCGGTGTGGTGGGGCCTGAGCTTGCAGAAGGCTAGGAGTCGAGGGAGCTAACCGCGGGGGGGTCTGGGCAGAGAAGTCCCCACAGGAGTGTGGCATTGGGTGCCTTGTGCAGACTCAGTGGGGTCTTCAGTAGCCTCTGGTCTCCTCCCTCAGAGCTTGGTGTCAGAAGCATTGGGAAACTTTCCCAAAGGGACCCACGCACCCCGGGAGGACCGTGTCCGGCCCACTTGCAGATTTCACTACCACCCTGGCACCTGCAGCTGCTGGGAGGGCTGGTGCCCCATTCCCCTGGTCTCCAGGCCTAGAGGAAACTTGAAGGAAGCTGGGAGAAGGTTCTGAGCTTCTAGATGCTGGCTATTTTTTAAAACGGCAGGCTTGCCCACATGTCACAGCTCCCAGCACTGGCTATGTGTGGCAGGCTGAGGCTGGAAAAGGGGCTGCCAGAACCCCAGAGAGGGTGAAAGTGAAGTGACACAGGATGTGGCTTTGCAGAGAGGAGTGCTAACAGAAACAGCAGGCAGCCGATATGGGCATCAGGGTGGCAGGGTTTGGAGGGCGCAGACCCATACTCTCTAACTTCCTGGGCTCCTTTTGTCAGCCCTGCAGGGGCTATCAGAGGCTGCCCCCAAGCTGCTGATTCTCAAGCACGTGTACTGGCTGTGCCGCCACAGGCGACTGCTCTGGTTCCACTTGCTGTCCTCATCTCTTGAGGGGGACAACCTTTGCTGCCCATGGGGGTGTGTTTGTGTGTGGCTGCGAGGTATATGTAAGAGGGATGTGGCAACATGTAACCGCTGTCCTGGGTTATATTTGGGTATAGGAGAAAGACGTATATGTTCACTGAGGGCATGGATGTTGGGGAATGAGAGTGTGGTCCTTGCTTTTGTGTATGTATTTATGAGTATGTAAGAGGTGTGCAGGTGATTCCTGTAGTGTAAGAGATTTACAGGTTCCGTTGGATATTGTGTTGGGAAAGTGCTATGTGTTAGGAGTGTGAAAGGATTAGAAACAGCTTTGGATTTAGAAAGATGAATTTGAATGAGAAACGTGTTGTTAGTGTGTGTGAGGGTCACTAAGTGACTTTGGTCCTGGTATACATTTCTGAGTGTGAGAGGCTGGTGTGGGAAGTGTTAGTTTGTGTAATGAGTGAGCATAATTGTGTGAGAAGCGTGTCTGTTCTGTGCGTATGGGGAGCACTGTGTGACTTTTGTTCCCGAGGGCGTGATTTGGGAGAGCAAAGAGGGTAGGAGTGGAGATTGTATGAGTGGCTGTGACGGGCACAGGGTGTGCGAGAGAGGTGTCTATTCCTTGTAGATGTGGGAGGGGAGGTGGTGATAGCCACCCTCGCGAGTGTTCACTTGTGAGTATGTAGGTTGTTTGGTGCGGGGAGACGGGGCTAAGAGGGAGAAAAAAAGGTTGCGTGTGCCTGGGTGCGCGCGGGGCGGCTGTGTCGGGCTGGAGATCCTATTCTGATCCCGGAGGCGGACCAGCTGGGGTTGTGGGCGGGGCTCGGTTGCCCCGCCCCCTCTCGACCCCCCGCCCCCTCTGGCGGCCCAGGCGGGTTGCAGCTCGGTCGGCGGCCGGCAGAGGGCGCGGCGGGCCGGTGCCACCGCGTAGCCGAGGGGGCGTGCTTGGCGGCGGG
The DNA here is from genome assembly GCF_003676395.1 of Aethalodelphis obliquidens. NCBI lineage: Eukaryota > Metazoa > Chordata > Mammalia > Artiodactyla > Delphinidae > Aethalodelphis > Aethalodelphis obliquidens. Next base: position 3,713,901 of record NW_020837958.1, on the reverse strand, counting down.
CAGGCAGCGGCCCGGCCAGCTATGCGGGGTCCTGCGGCCGCAGCTGGCGGCATTTCCTGGAGCGGCGACTGCGGCTGCTTCCCCAGCACCTGGGCGTGGAGCGCGGGGGCGCGCGGCGCGGGCCGGGCGGAGCGAGCGCGCGCCGTGGCCGCGGCGGGCGGCGAGGAGCCGGCTTGCTAAGCCCCGGCCGCCGGCCCGGCATGGGCGTCTTCCGCGGGCCCGCCGCCGGCCGGGGCTAGGGCCGGATGGAGCCGCGGGACGGCAGCCCCGAGGCCCGGAGCAGCGACTCCGAGTCGGCCTCCGCCTCGTCCAGCGGCTGCGAGCGCGACGCCGGTCCCGAGCCGGACAAGGCGCCCCGGCGTCTCAGCAAGCGGCGTTTCCCAGGACTGCGTCTCTTCGGGCACAGGTGAGCGCGGCGGCGGCGGCGGGAGGCATCTCTCGGCCACCTGGTACTGACACCGAGCGGGGTGTTCCCGGGCACCGGCGATCCGGGTTGTCTTGGCGTTGGCTCTGCGTGGGGGTCATCCCCCAGCATCCGGGCACTGGCACCGAGTGGGGGTCATTCCCTGGCACCGGCAGCTTAGCGCGCCTTCTCTGTGGTACCGAGGCAGGGGCGGCTTCCAACTCTCCAGCAGGGAGACAGAATTACCTAAACCCCTGGCACCAGCAGGTAGGTCCCCCATGACTGGTCACGATCCCCTTCTTGGCACTGATGGAACAGGGCCCCCTCTGAGCCTCCTGGCCCCAGGGAGGTGGGCGGTCACGTCGCCACTCTGGTCCTCGGTGTGGCCGGGTTGCCTACCACCACTGCGTGACATCCGCAGAACATGGCCTCGTTGATACTACTGTTAACGACCCATGCCTGTCCCGGAGCACTGGTCACAGACCTAATCGCTCAGCATTTTCAGCTTCTCCTTGGAGTTGGGGGTTCCTGGCCACCTGTTTTACAATGCTCTTAATTAGCAGGGCGACCTCAACCTCTGCTCTGCTAGGCAGTAGGCATATCTCCCCCTACCCGCGTCTAGCCCTGCTGGGAAAGGGATCGGGTGCTGACTCTTCAAGCTCTATCTTGGCCTCTCCCCCAGCACGCCAAATGTCACCATATTGTGCCTGTGACGGGGCTTTGACCAGGACTCTGGTGAGGAACTGTGGGGAGGGTGTGGAAAGATTGAGTGCAGGCAACCCGTGGCATGTGTGCTGGTGTTGGCTGGGAGCCGCTTCCTGCCAGTGCAGCTCTGGTGGAAGGTGAGGGGAGATGGAGCCCCATGAGGACTCCACCTGGCTCCCTGGACTTCTCCCTGGCTTACCCTGTCCTTCTACAGTGGCCACGGAGCTTGCAGCCTGTCAGCTCAGGACCCCAGAGCCAACTCAGACTGGACTCTGACCGCTTGGAGTCTGCCCAGGGCCTCCCTCTCACTTTTCTTCAGTTGTCCAGGCTTCATGGCAATTGGCCCCCCGAGCTTTGCCCTGTCCCTTACCAGGGTTGACCTCACCCACCAATAACAGGGGTCGTTTTTTTCTGTACAAGTTGGCATCCCTGTAATGCTGACCTGTGCCCCCTGCCTGCCCTACCCTAAGCAGGGCCCTGCTCTTTGTGCCTGCACTGTGTTGCCACGCACAAAGATCTGGATCCTCACACTGGCAGATGGAGCTCTGTAGGCCCTTGTGAAACCAGGCAGGCTTCAATGCCACATAAAACGGGGCAGGGAACAAAGCTTCTCGTACCTCTGTTTTGTCACCCACAGCCCTGCCTGCCGGAGCAGTTTACACCCAGCTCTGCAGGATGTAGCCTCCAGTGTTCACAGGCTTGTGAGGGGGAGGGAGGGGCTCCGCCAGAGGCTTCCTGTCCCTGCCCACAGGGTACCAAGTGTCAGGCTCTTCTGACCTCTGGCTGTTGCCCCTTGTGAAGGGCACAGGTTTGTGCGTGTAGCAGTGAACCTCAGACACATTCAGGAGGAAGGATAAGAAGTAAGAGAACAGCAAGTACCTTTACATAATTCTCTAAAATAATCAGGACAGATGTTATTTCTCCATTTTTATAGATGAGAAGAACACAGGCTCAAAGAGATGAGTAGTTTGCCCAGAGTCACGTAGCAGGTAAGAGGCAGAGATAGAGTTTGAACTCTAGTCTGATTCCAAAACCCACATCCTTTTCTCTATACCAGGTTCCCAAACAGAACATCACAGTGACCTCGGGTGCTTTAGGAACTACAGATTCCTAGATCTTACCCTTGGCATGTCTGACTCATCAGGTCTGGAGATGGGGCTGGGCTTTTTTTTTTTTTTAATTTATTTTTGGCTGCGTTGGGTCTTCGTTGCTGCACACAGGCTTTCTCTAGTTGCAGCGAGCCAGAGCTGCTCTTCTTTGCAGTGCGCGGGCTTCTCATTGCGGTGGCTTCTCTTGTTGAGCACGGGCTCTAGGCACGCGGGCTTCAGTAGTTGTGGCTCGCGGGCTCTAGAGCTCAGGCTCAGTAGTTGTGGCGCACGGGCTTAGTTGCTCCACAGCATGTGGGATCTTCCCTGACCAGGGCTCCAACCCATGTCCCCTGCATTGGCAGGCAGATTCTTAACCGCTGCGCCACCTGGGAAGCCCCTTTTATTTTTTTAAATTATTTTGTTTATTTTATTTTTGGCTGCGTTGGGTCTTCGTTGCTGTGCATGGGCTTTCTCTAGTTACACCGAGCGGGGGCTACTCTTCGTTGCAGTGCACAGGCTTCTCATTGCGGTGGCTTTTCTTGTGGCAGAGCATAGGCTCTAGGTGCGCAGGCCTCAGTAGCTTTGGCTCTCAGGCTCAGTAGTTGTGGCCCGCGGGCTCTAGAGCACAGGCTCAGTAGTTGTGGCGCACGGGCTTAGTTGCTCCGCGGCATGTGGGATCTTCCCGGACCAGGGCTCGAACCCATGTTCCCTGCACTGGCAGGCAGATTCTTAACCACTACGCCACCAGGGAAGTCCCGGGGCTGGGCATTTTATAAAGCTTCCCAAGTGTTTCTAAGGTGCTACCAAGTTTGAGAACCACAGTATTACATTCACTCTGGGGATGGTAAGTGATCTGACAGGATGCCTTAATGAGAATAAAATCAAACAGCATCTTCGGGAGTGTGTAAGGACTCTCCCCTGCATAGTTGCATTGTGCTGGGGCATTGGGGCACACAGAAATGAATGTATTTGGAAAACCCAGTAGAGTCAGGGAGAGGGCAGCGGACTAAAGACTTCCCCCTGACAAGCCTGGGCGTTTGGAGAATCAGATGTCCACGGGGCTGATCTGCCTCCCCTTGCTTTGACTGGAGGCTGGGGGGACAGATATTTGGAATAGTGCACCGCCTTGGCACCGTCCCTTTAATGCTGTTTACTTGGTCCTGCCACCTTTGCGAGTTGCCAGTCTCAAAACTCCCCAGTGCCCCAGCTGAACCTAGCCCTCCGTCTTTCCCCAGGCTCCAAGCTTATTCTCAGTCCGGCTCTTGCTGCTCACTGGGCATCCACCCTCTGAATTTACCCCTTCCTGCTCCCCTCCCCCACCCAGCCATACACACTTCAGGCCTTGGGGCTGAGGGACCTGCAAGGCAAACAGACAGTGGCTGGAAGGGAGGATAACAAATAGATTGGTCATGGCTGCGGAAGCTGTATTGAGACTTCTGCATTCGGATCTTGGCTCAGTGGTAGAGTTCTAGAATCGTCTAGCACTCTCTGCTGTGGGCTTGGGAGGTGTAGTGATGGTACATGGGCCGCATGTTTGCCATTCCTGGTCTGGTCTGGTAGAACGGTCTGTGAATGGCAGCCTCTTTGGCATCTTCCTTAAAGAGGCTTTTTCTTAAAGCCCACTGCAGCCTCCCACATCTGGTTCACCCTCTGGACTCTGGGGAGCAGTTTGCCGTCTCCCCTTTTTTATTTAGCCCAGTAAGGCACATGGCTGAGCCATGCTCCTCCCCAGCTCCATTCCACCTCGCCTGTCCTTGCCGGGAAACGTCAGCCACTCCCACATGAGGAGGTGTAGGTTCTGCCCTCCCCAGGGCATCTGGGTTTCCTCTGTCCTTACCGTTCAGATTCTATTGGCCTTGAGGGGTGGTCAGTCAGAAGTGGGAGGGAAGTTGACTCTGCCTCCTCCTGCTCTTCCAGGGCCCACCTGGAGAGGACCCCCTCACCCTCTGGCCCTGTCCGTCACGCAGCTTGTGGATTAACTGGTTTTGCACCTCAGCGGCATCAGAAATTACCAGCACTTCACACATCTAGACGGAAGGCACCTCAGCCTGCAGAGCCCCTGGGAGCCTAAGCGTTGGCTCTGCCACCCCTGCCCTTCATTAGTGCTTAAAGTCATTCATTCCTAGAGGGCAGAAAACGCACCTGTGGGACAAGTTTGAGACAGTAGGTCCCATTTAGAGGTGATGCCATGCGGGGCCAGGTGTCCTGAAGTCCAGGGTGGCAGAGCGTCCCCGCCGGGCAGCCTGAGCAGAAGCAGTGCCGGTTTGGGTTGATTTTGCAATGATCCGGAAGGGACGTGTTGAGGGATGCCCCACGTTTGGAGGCAAGAATCTGGGCTGTGGTGCCGGGATGTCTGGGGGCAAAAGGTGCCTCTTTGAGTGGTTTGTCTTGCTCAGGCTAATTCTGGGAGCTGCCCAGGTGGCCAAGGGAGGCAGGTGTAAGCCAGAATCCCTGGGTTCCCGCAGGTTTGGGAAGAAAAAGGGGCCTCGGTGACTGAGCCGTGCATCGGCTCACCTCGCTCTGCCTGTTCCCCACGCGACATGGTGTGCCAGCGTGGAGCCGGCCAGGCCGGGACCTGGGTTGGGAGCCCACGGTCTTCCCTCTGCTGCCACACACCCGCCAGCGGCTCTGGCTTACAGGCCAGGGGAGGGGGCGGGCAGCTCGTCATTTTTTCTCCGTGCTGTCCTCCGAAAAGGTCAAGTCTCAGGATGTGGAGCCGCCTGGGACTCTCACTTGGCAAAAGAGAGCACGAGAGTGGGTGTCCTCCCAGGCAAGGACGGAGGAAGGACTGAGTGACCCTGGGAGAGGGAGAAACAGGCCTGCCTCTGCCGCTTCCTAGAGCCCTCTCCAGAATTCACCAGTCGCCCCCCGAGCAGAGGGGGAGCCGAGTGGGCATGCTGGCCCCGAGGCTTGGCCTGTGCTGGTCCCTAGGAGAAGCAGAGGTTGGATCCCTGTCCCCCGACAAAGGCGAGAGAGTTTCCAGGTCCAGGAGCTGACTGGAAACTTGACCTGCAGTGTCACTAGAGCGACACAAGGGGGCGACAGCTGCCACGGTGGGGCCGTGAGAGGGGAGAGTCCCTTTGCTGCCGTCCGTCCACTTGTACCACAGGCCTGCTGTGAGTGGACCCACACAGACCCCCGCTGCTGAGCTACCTGATACTCTGGGTGCGGCAGAAGGCAGGCTGGGCGTGAGCTTCCACATCACCTGGCCCGACCCCTCCCCCTCTCTGAAGATTGAGGTCCAGTGCATTGACCTTGACTGGGCTGAGGTCTCACAGCTAACTAGGGGTTATCTGGGACTTCAGTGCCAGTCCCCTAACTCCAGCAGCATGTCAGTTTGTACCACATCACAGGATCCCAAAGGCTTCCCTGCTTTTGGAGAAATCCTCATCCGGCACCTTCCGACCTGCCCTCCGCCTCCCCTCCCCGCTGCCGCCACCTGAATAATTCTCTAGGTCGGCATGGGGGGCAGGACAGCGTGGGCGGGAGGGGGCAAGCCCTGCACCTGCATCCAGGCTCACCGTCTCGCCTCACTCCTGGGCGAGATTAGCAGGGTGCACCTCTGGGTGATGCTAGGCACTCATTTCTTGCCCCCCTGAACTGCTTCCCCTGTGCTTCACGTGTGGGAGCCCCTGATGCCCTTAGGATATCATCCTCACCTAGGGCTGCCGTGTGGCTTCTCAGCACGGGCCTGCCGGGCACTCCAGTCACAGGTGGGAATCTTGGAAGGCAGTTTCAGGTGGAATAGGGCAGGCCAGAGCAGTGACCAGGTGCCCTTGAGGAGCTATCATTCTGCCGTCTCTCCTCGTCTGCCCCCTTCCTCAGCTGAGACGCCAGAGGCATGATTAGGTGGTGCAGAGCAGGTTTGATGAGACCGAGGGCTCTGTGGCCCAGGTGGAGGAGGGAGAGGCCGAGGAGATGAGCACTCCCACCTGCCGCCCCTCTTACACTCACCTGGATGCAGGGGATGTGCCGGCTCATCTTTCTCTGGCCATTAACGGTGGCCAGAAGCTTGTAAATCCATCAATTTCATGTAATCCTCTGAACAATCTTGTAGTTGATTTTATTCCCATTTTACAGATGAGACACCAAGGCTCAGCGAGGTCAGGGGCCTGGCCCAGGATCATGCAGCTTACGCTGGAGCCCAAACCCAAGTATCTTTTCATAACATCAGGCTGCCCTACTTACTAGCACTCCTTTCTTCTATTCTTTTATTTTCCCATCACCAAACTGGTAGAGCCTAAGAAGGGGTTTAAGTGCTTGAACCCCTTGAAATTGAGAGATCTTTATCTTGTGTGGGAGTAGAGTGAGGCCCTTGAAATGATCTGTGCCCCAACCCCAAGGGAGAACTGCCACCAGGATCCTAGCCCCAGGAGGAGCAAGGCTGAGCGGGGTGGGGTGGGGAGACCCTTGGGTAGGGAGACTCGGGTTGTAAGGAGGATGTCATGTGGCTCCCTGGCTGGATCTGGAGTGGAGGAGCAAGTCTGGGACCTTTCATCTTGCTTTCAAAGTGCAGGGAGCAGACGACTCAAGGGACGTGTTCACAGGAGCTCCAGATATCACCCTGGAGTCAGTGGGGGGCCTGTGGCCTGGGGGGAGGTGTTAAGGAGGAGAACACAGCGCACGGGGCCTCACGGTGAGAGGTCTGAAGAGAGAGGGAGGGCCCCCGAGCTCTCTCCCTCCACTGTAGAGACCTCCCCGCCGCTTGCACCTGGCCTAGCGCCAGTTCAGAGCTCCCACATAGAGGCCTCTCCCCTGCCAGGGCTGAACCAAAATAGCTGTCTAGGAGCCTGGGCCGCGCCGCCCACGCCGCAGCATCTCGCGGGTTAACAGCTTGCCTGTCTCTCCGCCCCCCTTCCCCAGCTAGCTGACATTTTACTGGGGCGGGGGTGGTTGTGAAAGGGGGCCCCAGCCCACGCAGACACCCCACTGACGCAACCTGTCAGCCACTCGCCCTCCTCTGAAAGGCATCCTTTCGGGTGAGACCTTCCTTCCGGCTCCACAGATATGGGGTTCCTACCAGGAGACAGTGTAAGGAATACTTGGGGCTCCAAGGGGTAAGGGGGAGTGCTGCTCCTGGCAGATGCCACTGCTGAAATCCACCCATGGAAGACCCAGGGCCACCCCCCGGAAGCTGTTCTCCCTCTGGGGGCCTTTTTTTTTTTTAATACTTTAAAATCTTTTGAAAAGCATTAAGTATTTGCCCTGAGGAAAGTATACAGAATAACGTTAACACCTACCACTTAGCTTGGTCAAATCTTACCATTATGCCATATTTGCCTTAGACAGAGATGGAGGCCTCCTTGTCTCCCTCCCCAGGAGAAACGACAGTCCTGATTTGGTTGTTTACATTCTCGTGCCTGTTTTAAGATTTTTTTTTCCTGTGTATGTATGCATCCACAGTAACACATAGTACTGTTTTGTATGGCTTTGCCCTTGAGTTAAATGGTGTATTGTACGTATTCTGAATTTAGGTTTTTTCCCTCCATGTTGTTTCAGAGATTTAACTGTCTTGAAACACGAGCAGTAGTGTGAAGCCATTTTAACTGCCATACACCATTCCTTTTTGTAACTGTTGACGGACATTTAGGTTGTTGGTAGTTTTCTTGCCATTGCAAGTAATCCTTCAGAGACTGTGCTGGGACACGGCTCCTCGTGTGTTCTGTCCACCAGTGCTTGGTTACAGAGCAGTGTATCTTCAGCTTAGACAGTTGTAGCCAAGTTGTGCACTAAAGTGGTTATCCTAATTTTTAGGCCTCTGGAGTTATTTTTCTGTCTTTAAAGTTTTGGTAAACTGAGGAATGGGTTACCATGAACACTTTCTCTTTCAAGCCCGCAATATCCCATGAGGAAGACAAGGTGGTATTATCCCCATTAATCCGATGAGGAAATTGAGGCCCAGCCAGGGTAAGAGACTCAGCTTGAGGTTGCGTAGCCGGTCAGAGGCAGGACACCTCTGGACCTTTGAGTCCAAATCCTCGGAAAGCACCTTTGACCCCTGTGACCTCTCAGGAAGATTGGAGGCACATTTTCTGTCTTCGAGGCAGGAAAAAGAAAAACAAAAAAACCCTGTGTGGAGTGCATGAAGCCTGGGAGGCCGAGTGGGGCCCTGGGGGCTGACAGCTGATTCTAAGAAGATCTTCTAGTAGATGGAGGAGGGAGCAACTTGGTCAGAAGAGTCAGAGGGGGAGTTAAATTTTGAATGAGGGATAAGGGGGAATGCTGCTCCTGGCAGATGGGGAATGGGAGCCTGCTGCAGACACAGGAGAAGGCAGCAAGAGGGACCAGTCACAAGAGAAGAGGGACGTGGGGGCCAGCAGGGGCTTCGTAACGCTCCCAGCAAGGTGTTGCGAGACTCAGAGGGAGACATATCGGCATTCCCATCAGGGATCGATTTCACTATGTGCCTCTGAGACACAGGAGCTCAGCCCACACCAGCAACTTGTCCACCCAAGGCTGGCAGGAAGGCCTCCAGAACTGGCCAGCCACTGGGTCACTGCGCTGGCCCACAGCCCTTTGCTCTCAGCGTGATCCTCGAGGCTGAGCCTGGACCATTCACCTTTCCCTCCATTCACTCTTCAAACCACATCCAGCACTTCTAGACCCTGGGGATGCAATTATGAGTAACACATGGTCCCAGGGGCGCACGGTCTGGTGGGGGATACCAAGCTGCAAACCAGCGCTGATGGCCCAGAACAACCAAGAGAGGGCCTGAGCGTGGGAGCAGCTAGCGCCCGGGAGAGGAGGCTGGGGAGAACTTTCCGGCAGAGCCGATATCTGAGCCAGCTCCGAAAATATGAGAGGAAAAAGATGAAGGAGCAGAAGAAGAGAATGGTGTTCCAGGCAGAGAGACTGTCAGGTGCCACACACACAGGCAGGAAGAGACCCCTGTGCGTTGCTTGACAGACGCATCTAGAGGTAGAGTGAGGGATTGAGAGCACAGACCCGGAGCAGACTCCTAGGTTGGAATCCCAGCTCTGCCACTTACTAGCTGCGTGATCACAGGCAAGTTGTTTAATCTCTTTGTGCCTCGGTTTTCTGATGTATAAACTGGGGATAATACTACTATTACATTTTATGAATAAAAAAAGTTAGTATTTGTAAAACACTTAGGACGGTGTCTGGCACAGAGTGAGTTATGTATTTGTCAAGTAAAATGTAAAAAGTATGAAAGCGAGATGGGAGAGGAGGCCGAGAAGCCTGTTGACTGCCAGGCCCAGGCCTTTGCATTCTGTTCCCTGACAGTAGAGAGCCATTGAAGGATACGTGGACACTTTAGGATGAATTCTGGTGGCAGTAGGAGCATGGTTTAGAGGGGAGGCTCTAAAGGCATGAGCCGGTCATTAATTCCACAGACATTTCTCCAAGGCCTACCAGGAGCCAGACCCTGAGACAGGGACTCAGGATACAAGGAGAGAGAGACTGGGGATGTTTCAGCAAGGAGCTCAGAGCTGGGGTCCTGGCCTGCCCCCCACCCCACGGCATCTGAGGCAACCGCTCCTCTCCCCTCCTTGCCCACATCTTCACCTGTGACTTCATGTCACCAAACCCTGTTGCCGGGTTTCATAAGGAAAGCCTTGGAGAATGTGGAGTGGGCAGTGGCACCCAGCCCGGAAAGGAGCCTCAGCTGTCACTCTCTGGGTCCTCTGGAGAGGAGGCTGCTGCCATCCCCCTGTGCCCAGCAAAGAGAAGTAGCCTGGGCCTTGTGGTCAGCCCTTGGGTGGGGTACCCGAGGTGGAGGAAGCCCTTCTCCTCCCCTTACGGCTCTGGTCCCTCCCCGACGGAATTCCCTGTTCCTTCCTCCTCAGCCCATCAGCAGTAAACACTGGACTCACTGCCAGGCAACGTGCTGAGCTGCCCAGGTGCACTAGATCTGGCCCCTGGCCCCCCAGGAGCTTGTCTGGTGGGTGGGAGGAACGAGGCATATGGATTGGAGAGAATCAGGACTTCCAGGGGTCCCATGGCATAGGAGCCAGATGGGTGGTGTGGAGTCATCAGTGGGAGTGAGGTACTCTTGGCTGGGGCAGCTGTGAGCAGGTGGGATTTTGATACGAGGTGAGGAAGGAGGCCGGTATTCCAGGCAGAAGGTATGCCATGTGCAAGGACACAGCAGTGAGCTTGGGCTCAGCCAGATTAGGGGGCAGAGAATAAGTTGCCTTGGTTAGCACCAAGGGTTGTATCAAGGCATAGGAAGTTGAGTTAGTGCCACATTGCAGAAGCCACGTTTGCTAGGCTAGAGGATTTAGAATTTATTCTGAATCAGTGGTTCCCAAAGTATGGTCCTGGGGTTGCCCTTGACCCTTTCAGGGGATGGTTGAGGTCAAAACTGTTTTCATAATAATACTTTCAGAGCTGCCCTAGTTTGTGTCCTTCTTACTGTGTTGATATTTGTACTTATTGTATAAAAGCAACTGTGGGTAAAACTACTGGAGCCTCGGCACCGACAAAGGCAGTGGCCCCAACATAGACTTGTAGCCATTGTATTCTTCACACTCACAACAAGAAGAATGCAGTTAATATATTAATCTTCTAAAGCCTAAATCCTTGAGTACACTTTTTTAAAAGTTCTGTGTGAAGAAATGTGAAATATACATACAGTACTTTTGCTGCAAACCGAACTATGATGGCTGTCTTGAAAAAGCACTTCTGTGACTGAGTTGCGAGCCCTACTCGTCCTTTTTTCGTTTTTTTAAGGAACACCATTTAAACTTGAAGGAGCACCTGACGACAGACAGAACTCTTCAGATTTGGGTATTTAGCAGACGTTTTCTCAAAAATGAATGAAGTGAGCTTGTCACTTCAGAAACAGTATCAGTATTTGTTGCTATTGATAAAATTTGAGTGAAAATTACAATTTTGGAAACTTTGTTCCAGTGTGTGGAGATCTGCCTAACTCAGGAAACCAGTATTTTCCAATGACCTATGCTTGATGTTTCAAAATTCAGAATGCAAGACAGACCAGTGAAAAGTTCAGATTCCACGTGGCCACTAACCTTTAAGAAACTACCACTTGTCATGTTTGGGTGTAGTAGCAGAGAAGAACATCCAGAATTGCGTGAAAAGGCTATTAAAATGCTCCTTCCTTCTCTAACTGCCAGTGGGACGCAGAATTTTCTTCATGTACTTCAACCGAAACAACATATCACAACAGATTGACTGCAGAGGCAGATGTTAAAATCTAGCTGTCTTCTATTAAGCGAGACATGAGAAATTTGCAAAAATTAAAACATGCCACCCTTCTCACTACTTTTCGGTTTTAGAAGATACAGTTTATTTTTCATAAAAGTATGTTATTTATATTAACAGTTACTGGGTTTATTGTTTTTCAACAAATGAATAAATAGTATTTTAAATATTTCTCAGCTTTAGTTTCTAATATGATCAGTGTTAATAGCTATAACCCCCATAAACAAAACCGTTTGGGGAGCTTCAATAATTTTTAAGAGTGTAAGGGGGTCCTGGGACCAGGATGTTTGAGAGCTGCCACTCTAGATCCTAGGGGCTAGGAGTGTTAACGGAGGGGTGGCGTTCTAGGCAGGATGGGTGTGACATGGGCTGGCTGGCTTCTGGATCTGACAGGCCCCCGTGGCAGGGCTGGGAAACCCAGGATCAGGAGGCTCCGCTCAGCCACTTGTGAGCTGTGGGCAGTCACGGGCCTCCGTGAGCCTCAGCTGCCCTGGGGGTTCAGCTGGGAGCAAAATGCCCCTTGCACAGGGGAGTTACAAGCCTCCTGTCCGGCAGTGCTTGTGGAAAAGTGCTCAGTAAGTCGTGAAACACGCCACAGATGCTTATTTTTGCGGTTATTTTGTCTGAAGCCGGTGCTTAGCTGTCTCAGCTGCTTTCCTCAGATCCCGGAATACCTGTCCAGTGGGTGCGAGAGGGTGTAGGGTGACCTGCCTCTTCTCCCCGCAACCCTCCCGGAGCTGAGGCAGGGGCTGAGCTGTACCGGGGGCCGCGTGGAGGGGAGGCTACTGAGCTGTTGCTCAGCCGGCCTCTGGGGACTTTGGGAAGAGAAGCCAGGAGGCGAGGCTCGTGCGCGAGTGTGTGCCCGCCCACTGCCTCCTGCTTGCACTGCTGGGAGAGGAAGTGCAGTCACTTACCGATAGGGTTATTTTCATAACGGCCGTCTCAGGCGTGGGGGAGGAGGGTGGCGAGGGGGAGGGGCAGGGGAGCAGCCACAGCAGCTCACTCCCCAAACTAGGACTTGCTCAGCCGGAGGCCGGCCTGGAGCTGGAGCGGAGCCGGGGCTCGCCTGCCCCCCACCCCCGCCCCCAGGACCCCAGCCCGCTGGCCCACCTCCTGCCTGCCGCCCTGCCTTCCAGATCAGGTCAAAGGGGCTTGCCTCAACCCTTCCTTGCCTTCTGCTTCCTCCCTCCTGGATCTGTCTGGGTGGGCCTGGGGAGGGGTGGATCAGGGCGGGCCCGGGCACCACCATCCCCAGTCGAGGCTCCTGAAGCTGATGGAAAGGGACCGGCAAAGCGTAGGCCAACCGAGCTCCTGTCTGAGCTCCTGTCCCCGAGCCAGGGCAGGACCCTGTTGAGGTAAACATGACTGGCCTGGTCGCCTCCTTTGCCATGCAGCCCTGGCCCACCTCTCCCCGCTGTGCATTCTGGTTTGGTTTGGTTTGGTTTGGGCAGGATCCTTTTAGTGAACAGAGACCTAGGACCACTGCCTCACCAGCCCCAGGCAGGCCCCCTTTCCAGCCGTCCCCGTCTCCTCCCCTCCGACCTCAGCCTCAGGGCCGTGGGAGCAAAGCAGCCAGAGGTGGCTTCTGAGCAGCAAGACCCTGGGGAAGCAGCTCCAGGCCCCGACGCTGGGGCTGCTGGAAATGGGGCCACACGGCACCCTTCCCAGCCTGCACCGAGAAGAGGGGCGTGAGGGGCCCGTCCACAGTGTGGAACGGGCACTCTGACTGAATCCCACAGGGCGGCCTGTGTGAGCACCTCTGGAAGCAGAGGGGTCCCTGGGGGCCAGGCCTGGTGCCAGGGGCAGAGGGCGTTCATCACAGCAGGAGCAGACACCCAGGCGGCTCTGGCTGCCAGGCTCTGTTCCTCAGGGGGTGGGGGTGGCCATCCTGGGAGCTTCAGCTTCCCCTTCCGGGTTCCCACCCCCACCGTGGGCAGAGACAGACCCCAGGAGGTGACACTATCCACACGCCCTGGTGTCTGCTATAGGCGTAGGCCCTGCCCTGCCCCTCCTCTCTGCCAGCCGCAGTCAGGTACTTTCTACTGTTATCTCATCCGAACCTCCCTTATGTCAAACCTCCTAAACTAGGTCGTTTCATCCCCATTTTTCAGATAAGAAAATTGAGACTCAGAAAGGTTAGTTGGTCAGCCCAGGAAAGCAATGGCAGATACAGGATGCCAAGGCTCATGGGCTTTTCCACTTGAAGCTAACATAGAGTGTGGGACAGTCTGGCTGGGAGGCCAAGAGTCCTGTGCTTCCTAGGCAGTCGCCGATGAAGCTGAGGCACTCGTGTCCGCTCACCCCCGGCAGCTGCCTTAGCTTGGCCACCTGCAGCCCCACTCGGTGCTGTTCACCGGGGTGCATGGCCAGCCACCACTGTGCGTGTCTCCCTGTAGCATCCTTTGTCCTCCCCAGGCTCCCAGCAGCCAGTTGACGGGGCCCGTGAGTCCTTTCCCACTCTGTCCCCTTCGGGTGTGACAGGATTACCTCAGGTCCCCCACTGGGAGGCTGAGGGGCAGCCATTCGTGCTCTGCTGTTGGTGTTAGAGCCCTGTGGGGCGTCCTCCGGTGACCTTTACACGTACCATGTGGTACGTGGAAGGTGACAGAGCGTGAGGTGACAAGAAGCTGCCACTCGGAGCTGTGCTGTGGGGAGAAGCTCCACGCCCAAGCAGGGGAAAGGCTGGGACAGACCTGAGACCAGGCTGGGCTTCTGAGCAGACCCAGGAAAAGCCTCAGCAGAGATAGGAAGTCAGGAGTCAGGCCACTGCTGACCAGAGGACAGAGGTTTCTATGGAGACGGGAGGAACAGGAAGCATGGGGCCTGGGGGGAGCGTAGAGGAGTGGGTGCCTTAGAGGAGAGCTTGTCATAAGGCGTCAGGTCAGCCAGCTGACTGCCTCCTTGGACCAACAAGGAGACTGAGGCCCGTGAGGGAGGGGCTTTGCACGTGGCCACACAAGGCCAGGCTGGCCTAGCCTGCCCCGCCCCGCTCGCAGTGACTGCACCGTCAGGCCCCTGAGGAGACCCCGGGGCAGTGTGTGGGCTCGAACGCGGTAGGGGAGCACCTGTAAGTCGCCCCCGTGTCATGAGGCGGATGTGCGGGCGACCTCGTCCTGCCGGCGCCTCTTGTCGTGGGTCTGGGGCAGTAGGCAGGGTCCAGCCCTCACTGCCACCCAGAGAGCAGCTGCCGCACCCCACCCCACCCCCAGTGACTGTGGCCTTTTGTTTTCTGGGTGACACTCGCATCAGGCGGTGTGTTCGGCTGACTAATCTCCTCCGGGCTGGGCAGCTGTCACAGGGCGGCCTGACCAGGCGGGCAGGGAAAGCTGATACCCTGGGGCAGTGCTGGCAAGCCAGTGCCCTGGGGCAGTGGGCAGCTGGGCCTTTAGGCTCCTCTTCCTGGGTGCAGAGCAGACCCTGCGTCAGGCAGCCCTGGGTTCAGGTCCCAGTCCTGCCGCTGACCAGCCGAGGGATCTTGGAGCACGTTACTGCACCCCTTCAAGCCTGTTTCCTCATCTCTGTAATGGAGCCATCGATCCTGCCTCAGGAGGTGGTGGTAGTGAGGATCAAATGAGATGATAAGCGAACGCACTTCGCCCAGGGCCCGTCGCATAGTAGGTGATGGGTAAATGGGACCGCTACTGTCCTTGTTATGGCTCCCTTCCCTCCCCCGCATCCCACCTTAGTCCCAGCTCATGGCCCAGCAGGGAAGTCCCTGCTCTCTGCCACGTCTCTGGGGCGCAGGCTTTGGGGTTCAGGTAGAGGCAGGTTCCAGCAGCGGCTCCGCACAGACTAGTTGTGCACTTTGGGCAAGTTACCTCCGCAGTCTCCCATGAGGAACAGGGCATGATACAGTATCTATTCTTTAGGGTGCTGTGTTTATTTATTTAAATTTTATTTATTTTTGGCTGCGTCAGGTCTTCGTTGCCCGGCTTTCTCTAGTTGCAGCGAGCAGGGGCTGCTCTTCACTGCGGTGTGCGGGCTTCTCATTGCGGTGGCTTCTCTTGTTGCGGAGCACGGCCTCTAGGTGCGCAGGTTTCAGTAGTTGTGGCTTGCGGGCTACAGAGCTCAGGCTCAGTAGCTGTGGCGCATGGGCTTAGTTGCTCCGTAGCATGTGGGATCTTCCCGGACCGGGGCTCGACCCCGTGTCCCCTGCATTGGCAGGCGGTTTTTTGTTTTTTGCTTCCTCTAGTTCCGGCAAGCAGGGGCCACTCTTCATCGCGGTGTGCGAGCCTCTCACTGTTGCGGCCTCTCTTGTTGCAGAGCACAGGCTCCAGATGCGCAGGCTCAGTACTTGTGGTTCATGGGCCTAGTTGCTCCGCGGCATGTGGGATCCTCCCAGACCAGGGCTCAAACCCGTGTCCCCTGAATAGGCAGGTGGATTCTTAACCACTACGCCACCAGGGAAGTCCCTAGGGTGCTGTGGTTTATAAAATGGTACACATGTTTGCAGAGGGCTTAGAACCGTGCCTGTTACAGGTGGGCGCTCAGTAAACGTAAGCCATGATGGCATTGACTTTAGGAGGAAGCCAAGAGCTCTCCTGCCTTTCTCCCTGTCACCTGCAGAGGCTGGCAGACTGTAAGAGGCAGAGACCCGGAGCTAGGCAGACCCGAGCACTGCTTCCCCAGGCATGGGTGCCTCCGTGTCAGTACCTCCACAGCCATCCAGGGCCCTGCCTGACACTGCCTGCCCGGGCCCACAGGGCAGTAGCAAATCAAGGGTGGGGGTGTTGGATGGGAGGAGTAGGCGCTGGACATGCAGCCCAGCCCCGATTCCTCAGACGCATCATCTTCCACCTTTTGTCCAGGGCTCCCACCCTCTCTCAGAGGCCCTCAGCTAGCAGAAGTATCTCTCCTGTCAGCCCCAGGCAGGTGTCCCATGGCCGTGACTCAGACCTCCCTGTGGCTGCCAGGGCCCAGGAGAGTACTTGATGGCAGGACACAGGTGTCCCTGGGAATTCTGGAGGCGTTGCCCCCCTGAAGCATACCAGGCTTCCTGCCCCTCCCTCACTGTTAGGGAGAGGTGAGGGCGCAGGTGCTCCCAGCCGCCTGTGCGGAAGGGGCGGCAGGGGGTAGGTGAGCTGGCAGAGGAAGCGGAGCCTGTGTTCAGACCAGGTCAAGGGAGGATGGGTGAGCAAGGGTGGTCGCCAAGGCTCCTGCAGGAGGAGCTCTGGGTAGCTTAGTGTCTGGAATTCTCAGCATTTGGGCTTCGAGCATTGGCCCCCAGGTCAAGGTGCAGTTCATGGGCTTCCTCAGCAGCAGAGCTGGAAGGGTTTTCTGACATCATCCAGCATTTTCACACATGGAATGTCCTTACTGTGCCTCTTCAGAAAGGTAAGACCAGAAAAGTTCTTACTGCCGGCCCCTCAGAGCAAGAGCACACACACACCCAGAGGCAGAGGCGCTCTCTCGGCTCTCGTGGCTTCCCACACAAAGTCCCCCTGGTGGCTTCTCTCCCTGTGCAGCTGCCTCTCCAGTTTTCGGGGGGCCTTAGTTCCCCGGGGCCTTCAATCCCCAAGGCAGACGTCAGATCCTCTCCATTTCTAGTGCCACTGTCAGCCTGACTGCAAGTCAGGGGGTCGTATCAGGACTGAATTTCTCTTCAGAGAGCCTCGTTTTCTTACCATGGCTTGGTTGGTGCCATGTTCCGGGAGGGGACACCTAAGCCTAACCTGCCCTCTGTTGGTGGCAAAACAAAGGCCTAAGGAGAGGAAAAGCCTTGCCCTCAGCCCCTCAGCCTGTCTAGGTCAGCTCCAGGCTTCCACCTTCCTTTTTCTTTTCTTTTCCATCAGCTTCAGGCAAGGGACTTGAAGCCCTTTGGGCTAGAGCTTGGTGGATCATGGTGCCTGGACAGGGGATCCCAGATGGGGAGCTGGCACCCCTCCTACCCAGCACTCCTGGGGCCGCACAGGGAACAGTGATGAGTGCAGGCTCCCTGCTGGATCCTCTGGCACCCCCAGGCACCCCGTTTATGGAGCTCAGAGGCCACAGACGCCCCCCCCCCCAATGCCTCCCAAGTGTCCCTTCTCTGCTCAAAGGGCAGCGGCTGTGACGGGGCTCCCGGGCACAGGGTGCGCCATGGCCTGGCCCAGCTCCTCATGCCTCCGGTCTCCACCCGACAGCCACCCGCCTGCCCCTGCCATGGAGACCTTCTTTAGGAGACACTTCCAGCGGAAGGCGCCAGGCCCTGGAGAGGGGCAGAGGCGGCCCGGCGGCATGGGGCTGCCCACAGGCAAGGCCCGGCGCCGCTCGCCTGCAGGGCAGGCCTCCTCCTCGCTGGTCCAGCGGCGCCGCTCCAGCGCACAGCTCCAGGGCTGCCTCCTGGGCTGTGGGGTGGGGGCCCCGTGCTCCAGCCGCCGGCGCTCCAGCACCGCGCCCCCCGCCTGCAACCCCCGCTTCACCGTGGATGAGGTGCCTGCCCTGCAGCCTGCCACTGTTGGGGCCCTGCGTCTGGGCGCACCCCTGCTCTTGGCCGGGCTCTTGGGCATGGATGAGGAGGAGGGGGTCCAGGAGGAGGATGTGACAGTTGCGTCGTTGGCGGCCACCCAGCCAGGCACCAAGAGACGGGGGCCATCCCCGCATCGGGGAGCCCTGCCCGTGCTGCCCATTCCCCGCTGGCGCCGGCGCCGGGCCTCCTCCCACCTGCTGCCCGCTGACGTGGTGAAAGACCGCGCCCTCTGGGGCCTGCACGGTTACTACCGGCCCCTCAGCCCGCAGCGGCCCTCAGGCCAGCACCTCAGCCTGGGGGGCCGAAGAGCCTCGGGCACCGCAGCTGGCCCCAGGATGCCTGCCTGCGTGCGCCCGCTGTCCCGCAGACGCCAGGTAGCCCTGCGGCGCAAGTCAGCCGGACCCCAGACCTGGAGTGCCCTGCTTGCGTAGGTATAGCTGCAGCCAGCAGGGCGAGTGGCCTCCGGGGGCTGGCTTGAGGGCCCCCGGCTCGGGAAGAGCTCTGAGCCATGCTCGGAAGCCAAGCAGGACTCTCAGGAGGGCCCAGTCTCCTCGGGGATCCTCTCAGAGGGATCCTCTTGGGCTGCCTTAGGGCATCCTCTGCCCTCCCTACCGCCATCCCTGTCTTGACCCGGTGTTGAGGTCACGGTGAGGGCAGAGATCCTAGGTGAGGGGAAGGAAGCAGAGTCGCCGAGTGCTCAGCTAGCCTCAGCTATCTCCTTTTCTGTAGGAAAGCCATCACCAAGTCAGGCCTCCAGCACCTGGCACCCCCTCCTCCAGCTCCCGGGGCCCCGCGCAGTGAGCCTGAGCGGCAGATCCGGAGCACTGTGGACTGGAGCGTGAGTGGCCGGGAGCTGCAAGGGGCAAATGAGGACCAGTCCCCGCCGGGCTCAGGGCCACAGGAGCAGTCGGGTTGAGGGTACTGTGGGCAGCTGCGAGAAGAGCCCGTGGGCCTGTGGGGTCAGGGCAGACCTGGCATGGCCACGTTTGAGCCAAGCCTTAAAGCCAAGGGACAGTGGGGAAAACAGGATGGAGCAAAGTAGATTGTGGCAGCTGGAGCAGGTTTGTATTGGGAGAGGGAGGGTTGGTCGGGCAGGGCAGGGGTGCACTAAGCGTGCTCATCCTGTGGTCTAGGAGTCAGCGACGTATGGGGAGCACATCTGGTTTGAGACCAACGTGTCCGGGGACTTCTGCTATGTTGGAGAGCAGTACTGTGTAGCCAAGATGCTGGTGAGTGAGCTCTGTGCAGCACACTGCCCCCTGGTGGTGGAGCCAGGTCTAGAAGCCTGTAGGCCGATTCCTGTGGGCCTGACAGGCTGCTGCCCTTCCAGGGGAAGGCGGAAACAAGGCTCTCACCTAAGCACCCCTGTGGTGGGCTGCCCGAGGATGGTGAGAGGAATGGGGCTGTGTCCTGATGCCAGGGCTGGGGCTTCCCGGTGCACACAGTGGGCAGCTGTGCTGGGGCAGTTGCGAGGAGTTCTCTGCCTGCCCTGGGGCAGCATCCCGGGTGGAGTTACCTGGTGCCTCAGGGGCCCTCTCTTTCCTGCAGCAGAAATCAGTGTCCCGGAGGAAGTGTGCAGCGTGCAAGATTGTGGTGCACACGCCCTGCATTGAACAGCTAGAGAAGGTGAGTGTGGTTTCTCAGGCTCTCCGGCCCCTACCCTTTGGGTGCTAAAGCCCTCCCAGTGCACACACGTGTGTATCTGTACACGCATTTTCATGTTACACAAACATCACCTGCCGGGGGTACCCCAGTGTGCGTAGTGGTGAAGAGCCAAGGACCCTGGAGCTGAGGTGCCTGCATTTGCATCCTGGCTCCTCCTTTGTTACTGTGACCCCACTGCCCAGAACAAGCCTGGCACAGAGTGGGGCTTGTAGACTATTACTCAACCAGATGAAGTAATGAATGATGACCGAGACACCATTTTATCAGTTCCCAAGCTAACACTTAGAAGGGGCCATGCCTTGCTGAAGCTGTGCAACTCAGCTGTGTCAGGGCCAGTCCTGTGCGGCCCTGAAGCCTGGCTCAGTCCCCTCCACGCTGCCACTGTAAAGACCTTTCCCCAAGGACCACTGTCCACAGTGTGTCTGCAGCTGGGGGCACGTCTGGGCCGTGTGCTTCCAGGGAGGGAGGTGGAAGGAATGCTGGGCGGGTGGGTCCAGGCAGAGGGTGGGAGGGCTGCCATGGCCCATCAGGGCTCCCCAGGCAGCAGAAACCCAGACCAGCATAAGAGAAATCCCGTAGGACTAGCAATGGCATGAACACGGCTAACATGGACTGCTTCCCCGACCCCCCAACTCGTAGTGTGAGGTTTCCCTACAATTCTGCTAAGGCTGAAGCAGGGACAGTTAGGAGAAGAGAAACCAGTGTAGCCCCAGGCACTATAGACCCATCATACCACCCCCTAAGGTGAAAATCAAACCAGGATTTCACAAATGAGCTAACCATCTCCAGGGACCAGTCAGCAAGCGAGGACTGGGTTGCCGGCATGTGCCTGAGTCGGGAGTGCTGGAGGGTGAGGAAAGGTGGAGGAGGGGTAAGCCTTGGTGCTGTTTCAGTGGGGGAGACGGATACAGAGCTTGCTGTCTCCCTCATCCCAGAACACTGGGCAGAGGAAGGAAAGATTCCTTCTGGCTAGTGGAGAGGAGCAGGGATGTAGGAGGGCTTCTGAGAAGAGTGTCTCACGTTCTCAGGGCTCCCAGGATGATTGGGGGCTATCCCTACCTCGCAAGGATGCCTCTGAGTGACGGTTTCCTGAAGGGGGTGGCCCTATGCCTGACCCCACGAAGGGAGGTTCTGATGTTTTGGTGATCATTTCATGTTTCACAGATAAATTTCCGCTGCAAGCCATCCTTCCGTGAATCAGGCTCCAGGAACGTCCGTGAGGTAAGTGCCCAGGGTAGTTAGGGCCCCAGGTTTCCTGAGTGGACCTCTCTGCAGTGTCTTCAGAGTGTCACCAGGGGCTCAGCTCCTTCTAGGCGGCTCTGGGGCCCAGGGAGGTACAGGGCTGAAGCTCTGAGGGTCTCAAAGGGGAAGGCCCGGTTGGCCCTGCCTGCAGATGGGGTAGGGCACTGCCTACCTCTTGTGCCTCCCAGTTCTCTCTGTACTTCCTCTGAGCCCCGACCTCCGGGCCACGGGGAGAAGTCTTCAGCCCCTTCTCACACACAGGACTGCAGAGAGCATCCTGCAGCCCCTGCCCCTCACTGTTGATATATTGAGGGGCACAGGCCACGTTCAAAGCTTCCACCCCTCACTTACTCCGGTGACGCTTCTCTCCTCCGCCAGCCAACCTTTGTGCGGCACCACTGGGTACACAGGCGACGCCAGGATGGCAAGTGTCGGCACTGTGGGAAGGTGAGGCCCTGCCCAGGGAAGTTGGCCAGCCTGCTGCCCACTGGCCCCAGGCCCTACGGCCCCTGAGCCTCGTGTGGCCCGTCCATCACTGACCGTGGTCAGGGCTCACCCTCAGCCTGGCTGCAGTGCCCAGCCAGTTCCAGAGCAGCCAGGTCCCTGGGCAGAGCAGGAGGGCAGGGAGGAAAGCCTTCTAGAGCAGCGTCTCTGGGCTGCTCTGAAGTCGCGAGTGAGCCCTTTGAGAAGCATATAGACTTCTTCCCTCCTTAACTCAGCCGATGCATGTTTAGGGCCTGCTGGGTGGCAAGCACCGAGCTGGGTAGCGGGTCCCTGTCCTCCTAGAGGAGGATGTGGCTCCCAGACAGGCTGCAGGGGGCTTCCTGAGCACAGTCCACAGTGGTTGTGGTTTCGTTGACTTATTTATTGTCTGCTTCTTGTCTGCTCCCTCAGTAAGTTCAGGCTCTGAGAGGTCCCTCTTTCCTCCGTCCACTCAGTATCCAGCAGTGTGGGGCACACAGCAGGCCCGCGAGGAACGTGTGTGGAATGAGCAGGAATGAATGTGATCGGTACCATAAAGAACTTTCAGAGTGCACTGGCGGGCCTGGCGGGCCTGGGTCAGGAAGGAGGGATTGGAATCAGGCAGGAGTTAGCTGTGGACCCCTTTGCAGCAGATTAACTAAAGAGAGTTGTGGGCACCTGGCTCAGCCTCCCTCCCCACCCTAGGGACTCATTTTACAGTTCTTTTATTTTTGAAAAACGTGCTCCATTGCCCTGGGTGGAGAAAGGTTGGCACCGGAAGGGGGCTGCTGCTCCAGGCCGGGTCCAGGCTGCCCTCATCACCCTGTGTGCCCTAGGGCTTCCAGCAGAAGTTCACCTTCCACAGCAAGGAGATCGTGGCCATCAGCTGCTCCTGGTGCAAGCAGGCAGTGAGTGCTGCTCGCCCTACCTGCGGGCCGGCCCCCGGGCTGCGCTGGGTTGGGGGTCCCGGGTCTCAGCTGGGTCCGGCTCAGCCACGCCAACCAACCCCCTCTAGTACCACAGCAAGGTGTCCTGCTTCATGCTGCAGCAGATCGAGGAGCCATGCTCCCTGGGGGTCCACGCCGCCGTGGTCATCCCACCCACCTGGATCCTCCGTGCCCGCAGGCCCCAGGTGAGTCCTGCCCGCACCCTTGACCCCCGCAGACACCTAGGGTCTGCCAGCCACCTGGGCCCACCCACCTTGTCACCAACATCCTTGCTTCCCTTGCAGAATACCCTCAAGGCAAGCAAGAAGAAAAAGAGGGCATCCTTCAAGAGGAAATCTAGCAAGAAAGGGCCTGAGGTTAGACCTGGGACCAGGTGGGCAGCTGGAGGGGGGGGAACAGGAGAGAGGGGCCTGTTTGGGGGGATGCTGAGCCCCCTGGGCTGATGCTGCCAGCTCGGCCACCAGTGGGTCAGTTTGGGCTCTGCGGCCCTGAGGAAGGTGAGAGGTCAGATCCGAGGTGCCTCTCTATGGCCAGGCCCACTGTGAGGTGTGACCCGGTGTGATCACAAGGGAACGGGGGCGGGGTCTGCCAAGACAGGAAAGAGCCTTATGGGCTCTCTGTGTCTCCAAGGAGGGCCGCTGGAGACCCTTCATCATCAGGCCCACCCCGTCCCCCCTCATGAAGCCCCTGCTGGTGTTCGTGAACCCCAAGAGTGGGGGCAACCAGGTACCCACAGCCTGCCCTCTCCACCGAGCACCTTGGGGGAGGGATGGGGTCAAGCTCACGGCCCTCCCCGCAGCAGCTGTTCCCAGGTTCTGTTGCAGCTTCTGCCCCATTCCTCTTTCCCAGGGACGCTGAGAAAATCCAATTCTGTCTCCACCCTTCGCCCCTGCCTAGGCCTTGTTCCCACAGTTCCCACCCTTCTCCCCACGCATCTCCTCACCTCAGCCCGCCACCCCTGACTGCCTCCCCCCCGCCCCCCGCCGCCCCGTCCCTGTCGGCTCCTGGTCTCCCACAGGGCGCCAAGATCATCCAGTCCTTCCTCTGGTATCTCAATCCCCGGCAAGTCTTTGACCTGAGCCAGGGAGGGCCCAAGGAGGCGTAAGTACTTGCCAGGGCTCTCGTGGGGATGGTGGCGGGGGCTCGCCTGGCGCTCGGGATACAGCACACGGACCCTGACCCCGCTCCTGTCTTCTGACCCCAGGCTGGAGATGTACCGCCGGGTGCACAACCTGCGGATCCTGGCCTGTGGGGGCGATGGCACGGTGAGCGCTCCTGCCCCTCCCGGCCCGGCCCGGCCCGGCCCAGCCCTGGCCTCGCACTCTGACCTGGCCTCTCGTGCTCTGCCCGCTGCAGGTCGGCTGGATCCTTTCCACCCTGGACCAGCTGCGCTTAAAACCACCGCCACCCGTTGCCATCCTGCCCCTGGGCACCGGCAACGACTTGGCCCGCACCCTCAACTGGGGTGGGGTGAGTGCCCACAGGGCAGGGAGCTGGGGAGGGCAGGGCAGCAGGGAAGGCCCAGACCCCGGAGGGGCTCAGTTCCTGCCTCCCCCCAGGGCTACACCGATGAGCCCGTGTCCAAGATCCTCTCCCACGTAGAGGAGGGCAACGTGGTGCAGCTGGACCGCTGGGACCTACGTGCTGAGCCCAACCCCGAGGCGGGGCCTGAGGAGCGAGATGAGGGGGCCACCGACCGGGTGGGTCGGCCGGGGCAGGGCTGGGGGTGCCTGGGATCCTGGGACCCGGGGTGACTCTTGGTGTCTCCAGACCTCGGCCTCTTCACAGGAGGAGGGAGTAACGGTACTCGCCTCACGAGGTAGCTGTCACTCAGCCACTCAGCACATGTTTACTGAGAACCTGCTACTGCCGGGCACCATCTGTTCTCAGCAGCGAGCAAAACCGAGTCCGGGCTCTCGTGGGGCTCCGCAGAGCACGGCCCGTCGGGGGAGGGCTATGGGAAGAGGGGCCCGCAGGGCACGGGGCGCCCTTGTGCGCGGGGCACTTAGCCCGGGAGCTCAGACGGCAGGGCCGAGGCTGGTGGGCTGGGGGCAGAGCTGTCTGGTGGGCGTGACTGTGTGGGAAAGGGCTGAAAACGCGGGGGCTCAGCCGGCCAGCCCTCATGCCCGTCCCTGGCCTTTCTCCAGCTGCCGCTGGATGTCTTCAACAACTACTTCAGCCTGGGCTTTGATGCCCACGTCACCCTGGAGTTTCACGAGTCTCGAGGTTGGCAGACTTTTGCTGAGGAGGCCTGGGGAGGCTGGGGAGGGAGGGATACAGGAGGGGGTCCCCGAGAGGACCAGATCTTGCCCTTCCCAGTAAAAGGCATTCATTCTCAACCCTCCCTCTTGACCCCAGCCTGGGAAGCCCCAGCAGGCTCAGAACAACTGACTGTCCCCTATTTCTTGTCACCACCCAGAGGCCAACCCAGAGAAATTCAACAGCCGCTTTCGGAATAAGATGTTCTACGCCGGGGTGAGTCTGGGGTCTGCCAGCTACGCCCCACCATTCCCATGCCCACCTGTTCTACCACCTGTGCCCCCTGCCCACCTGTGTCTCCCAGGCCGCAGGACCCCTGCGTGGCAGCGGTGAAGGCAATTACCTGTCACCAGATGGTGACGCCCTCTGTCTCCCACAGACAGCCTTCTCCGACTTCCTGATGGGCAGCTCCAAGGACTTGGCCAAGCACATCCGCGTGGTGGTGAGTGGGCCATGCTGGCAGGCAGGGTGGGCGGGCCCAGCGGAAGGGAGACCACCTGGGTACATATACCCTCTACACCCTCCGCCGTTCCCGCCTCCAGTGTGACGGGACTGACCTGACCCCCAAGATTCAGGACCTGAAACCCCAGTGCATTGTTTTCCTGAACATCCCCAGGTGAGGAGGGAAGGGCTCTGTGTGGGCCCTGCTGCCTCTGTCCTGCACGCCTGTCCTCTGAAGCCCATTGTGGTGCCCCCCCCCCAGGTACTGTGCGGGCACCATGCCCTGGGGCCACCCTGGGGAGCACCATGACTTTGAGCCCCAGCGGCATGATGATGGCTACCTCGAGGTCATTGGCTTTACCATGACATCCCTGGTGAGTGAGCCAGCACGGGGACCATCTAGAGCCCCGGCCCTGCTTTGCCCCGGCCCTGTCCCCACAGTGCCCCGGAGCCTGGCCCCGAGATGGAAGGGGGGGGCAGTCACCAAACTTCCTTCATTGGCCAGGACAGGAGAGCTGACCCTCACCTCCTTCTCTGGCTGGGGTCTCACCCTCCGTCTGCTCTCCATGGGGCGGGGGGTCACTCTCACTTTGGCCAGAGCATCCCTGGGAAAAGCAGAGCTTGAGGTCCTGCCACCCCCTGGCCCCTGGCCTGAGCCTCTCGCGCCCACAGGCAGCACTGCAGGTGGGCGGGCACGGCGAGCGGCTGACACAGTGCCGAGAGGTGCTGCTCACCACGTCTAAGGCCATCCCAGTGCAGGTGGATGGTGAGCCCTGCAAGCTCGCAGCCTCATGCATCCGCATCTCCCTGCGCAACCAGGCCACCATGGTGCAGAAGGCCAAGCGGCGGAGCGCCGCCCCCCTGCACAGCGAGTATGCCCCTCCCCAGCCTCGGTTTTCCCATCTGGAAAGGAGGCTCGCAGTCCCCCGAGGCAGCTGGGTGGGGCATGTGGCTCGGTGCCTGGCGGGGACGGGAAGCCCAGGAGAGCCCTCGCTGAGTGCTGTGTGGTCGCCCCGCCCGCAGCCAGCAGCCAGTGCCGGAGCAGCTGCGGATCCAGGTGAGCAGGGTCAGCATGCACGACTACGAGGCCTTGCACTATGACAAGGAGCAGCTCAAAGAGGCCTGTGAGTGGCGAACGGGGCTGGGGGCGCCGAGGAGCGCCGGGGCCCCTGAGGGCAGGGCGGTGGGGGGGCAGCGCAGCCGGCTGCTGACAGCTGCTCTGTCCTCCAGCCGTGCCGTTGGGCACCGTGGTGGTCCCGGGAGACAGCGACCTGGAGCTGTGCCGCGCCCACATCGAGAGGCTCAGGCAGGTGAGGAGCAGGTCTGCGGCCTGCCCGGGCTGCCCCCTCCTGCCCCGGGTTCTGGTCACCCCCAGCCCCGGCCTCTGCTTCTCTCGACAGGAGCCCGAAGGTGCTGGAGCCAAGTCTCCGACGTGCCAGAAACTCTCCCCCAAGTGGTGCTTCCTGGATGGTGAGTGGCCCCGAAGGGCCAGCTCAGGGTGGTCCCGGGCCGTGTCCTGCCCCCTCCCTTGGGGGTCCTAGGTGGGGCGGCAGAAGACCTAGGCCTGGACAAGGGCCCCCTTCCTCAGCCACGTCTCTCCCCACAGCCACCACTGCTAGCCGCTTCTACAGAATCGACAGGGCGCAGGTGAGCACTCGCCGTCCTGCTCCGTCCGCCGCCGGCTCCGGGGCCCCAGTGTCCCCTGTCCTGCTAGGCCACCCTCCACAGCCGGGCACAGCCGTCCTTGCGTCCCATAGTGTCCGCGGTTGGGCCGTGCACAGGGATGGTGCTGACGGGAGAAGGGAGCCCGTGTGCCCGGACAGGGCTCGCTGGGTTGGGGTGGGGTGGGGGCGGCCCTCACGGCACAGCTGTCATCCATCCAGACACGGAAGGAAAGGCACTTCTGGCCAGAGGCCTGGTCACCTGGGTAAACGCTTAGCAGTAGAAAGAAGCTGGCCAGCTGGGGGGCCCGCTGTGTGGAGGTCAGGGTATGGGCTTGGGTGGCAGGAGAGGAGAGGAGAATGGGGGAGGGGACAGGGGACTGGCAGGGCCACTGGCCCGCCTGCCTCCTGTCAGCGTTCCTGCTCACAGCAGAGGCTTCTCCAGGTCTCCTGGCCTGGAAGCCCCTTCACCACCACCCCGGCCACCCTGCAGGGCCCTGACTCTCGGCCCTGACCTCCCCACCCGCAGGAACACCTCAACTACGTGACCGAGATCGCACAGGATGAGATTTATATCCTGGACCCTGAGCTGCTGGGGGCGTCTGCCCGACCCGACCTCCCAACCCCCTCTTCCCCTCTCCCTACCTCGCCCTGCTCACCCAGGCCCCGGTGAGTCCCAGGCCTCAGCCAGTGCCCTGGCTGTAAATCCCACCTGTAAGGCAGCGGCTCCTCAAGCCCTGTCTTCCGCCCCAGCCACTTCCCTGAGTGTCAGACGCACGTCCAGCTGCCTGCGGTCCCCACTGGCCCCTCCCCACTGACCCACAGGCAGCAAACTGAACCCAGCCTGCCAGCCCTCCACCCCACCATCCGCCCGCCGCGTCTGAGCACACCACGGAGCCCCTGGCCTCCTGCTCTCTCCCCCCAGCCTGGAACCTTCTTCCCCAGCACCCACCCTGCAGTCAATGTGCCCTCCCCCGTACCTGGTCACTTCATCCCACGCAGCCTGAGCCTGGTGGTCTCTGACCCCACCAGCGCCCTCCCTGCTCCATCACCACAGTCCAGCCGCACTCGCCTCTGGGTTCTTCAAGGCACAAGTTTGCCCACCTCTGGACTTCTCCTTGCCTCCCCGATCTTCACAGAGCTGCCCCTCCATTCATCTCTCAGCTTGGGTGTTTCCTCCTCAGGGTCTCCCAGGAGCCCCACCTGAAGTTGCTGTTCAATCACACTACCCTGTCTCCTATTCTTTGTAGCACTTCTTGCTGTTTCAAAATACCTTATTTATTTGTTTACTTGTCTCTCTGACTAGAATGTAAGCTCCCTGAGAGCAAGTTCTCCACCCGCCATGTTCACTGCTGTGTTGCCAGTGCCCAGAACATCGCTTGACACATAGGAGGCACTCAATAAACTGTTGAAAGGACAGAGGGCGCCCGGGTTGGGGCTGGGGAGGGCGGCAAGCTGGGCCCGTGCTGTAGCCATGTCACCTGTAGCCCTGCCACATCTCATCCTGCTCTGTTTGCAGGTCACTGCCAGGGGATGCTGCACCCCCTACAGGTGAGGCCTCTCCCTGCAGGGCCCCTGTTTCCTCCCTGGTCCTAGGACCGAGGCTCGGTGGGGTGGTGGGGTCGGGTGGGCTGGAGCCCATACGCAGCCTCACAAGAACACAGCTACGTCACAGTCACCGTGAGCCCACAGCCCTTGGCATACATGCCCCAACAGGCCCCCTTCTCTGCACAATAGTACCTCAGACGTATGTTCACACACCGACACATGCCTAGGCGTCCAGCGCCAGAGAGTAACAGGCAGGTGTTCTGTGCAGGTGAAGAGCTGATCGAGGCTGCCAAGAGGAACGATTTCTGTAAGGTACTAGTGCCAGGCTTGGGCTTCTTCCCCTTGGCAGCCCCCTCAGGCCCTGGGGAGTGGGGCCTCTGGGCTAGGCCAAGAGCTGATCTGTTGAGGTGCGGTCATCTGTCGTCGCCTGGGCCTCTGTGGGGCCTCCGTGTGGTTGTTCCTGTCAGCCATGCCCCCCATCCCTGTCCAGCCCACAGTCGGTGTCCCTGCATAGGGGCTTCCTAGCGCATTCTGCCTGTCCCTGGTGCTCAGACAGGATCGAGCCTTAGAGGAACCGCAGCCTCCAAGGCTCGGTCGTCAGTGCTCCCGGGGTGTCCAGGGGCGCCTGGGGTGAGAGAAGCCCATCGTGTCTCCCCTGCGCTCCAGAAAGACCCCCAGAGGCCCCTAGGGAGCCTGGGGCCTGTGTGAGTTGGGGGGCGTTTCTGTGGCTGGAAGCAGGGTGGCCCTGAGGAGCCCCAGCCCTGCTCTGCCTCCTGCCCCCAGCTCCAGGAGCTGCACCGAGCCGGGGGCGACCTCATGCACCGGGACGAGCGGGGCCGCACGCTCCTGCACCACGCCGTCAGCACCGGCAGCAAGGAGGTGGTCCGCTACCTGCTGGACCACGGTGAGCTGTGCCACTGGGGCCCCTGGGAGGAGGGAGAGGCTGCTAGGCCTCTCTGACTTCCCCCTCCCCCTTCTCCAGCCCCCACAGAGATCCTTGATGCTGTGGAGGAAAAGTGAGTATGCGGGCAGTGCAGGACCCCAGTTACCCTGGAAACTGTCCCGTCTTTATCGAGCCCCTCCCATTTGGTCCTGTCAGAGCCCATAAACCCTTCCTGGTCACATCTGTCATCCTCTGGGCCACCCCCCCCTTGCCCCAGGACCCTGAACTTCCTGCCCTTTCTAATGGCCTTTGGGAGACAGGAGGGCTCAGAGGACTGGATGGGGTCCACAGCCAGCCCCTGTTCCCCCAGCGGGGAGACCTGTCTGCACCAGGCCGCAGCCCTGGGCCAGCGTACCATCTGCCACTACATCGTGGAGGCCGGGGCCTCTCTCATGAAGACAGACCAGCAGGTGAGCAGACTAGCAGGGCAGGCAGGGGATCCACGCAAGCAAACCTCTCCCAAACTCCAGCCCGGGGAGAGGGGGGTCTGGGGGAGGGCCGCCTCCGGGGATCCAAAGCTGTCCTTCAGCCAGCACGGTCCAGACCCCGAGAACCTGAGACAGCAGGAGTTGGCTGCTCACGAGGGAAGAGCCCCCGTCTTCTAAGCCTGCTGGGGCCGACAGGTCCCTGAGGTGATGGCAGCCCCCCCTCATCCAGGGCGACACTCCCCGGCAGCGGGCTGAGAGGGCTCAGGACACGGAACTGGCCGCGTACCTGGAGAACCGGCAGCACTACCAGATGATCCAGCGGGAGGACCAGGAGACGGCTGTGTGAGGCCGCTGCGCAGCAGGGCGACGGGCCACCAGAGGACCAGCCCCTCCTCGCCCACCTCACTGCCACATTCCAGGCGGAGGGCCACAGAGGGACCCGGGACCCAGGACCCAGGGAAGGAGCCCTGTGCTGCTCCCTGTGGAGCTGCCCAGACCTAGGGCTGGACTCTGAGGAGCTGGGGGCCAGGGGCTGGGGTGGGGTCTCACCCGGCCCCCTGAGGCCACAGCCTGACCCAGAGGCTCACAGGGGACCAGGAGACTGGACTGGGCTGGGCAGACCATTGGGGGGGCTGGGGGGGCCCTCACCTTCCCTGCAGTGGGTGCCGTGGAGTTGAGGGCCCACAGCCCGGAGGCCCTGTGAGGGAGCCCCCAGGAAGACGCTTCCTAAGCCTCCGGGTCCTTGAGGACCCTCACTCTGAGGCTCCTGGGAGCTTGGGCCCCTCTCCCGCCCTGACACCCCCCCCCACCCCCGCCCCCAGGGCTTCTTCCCGAATACACGGAGCCTGCTGCATCTGCCTGCCCGCTGCCCTGCTTAGCACCTACCCGGTGACCCTCCTCCCAAACCCAGTCATTTCACCTCCGACTGTGTGGCCTGGGGGGTGGGGGTGGGGGCTTTCACGGTGACATGTTTACAGCTGGGTGTGACTCAGTAAAGTGGATTTTTTTTCCTTTCCGCTTTTCTTTTTTTGTGGGGGAGGTCTTCCAGAAGCGGTGGAATCTGCTGGGTTATCCTCCGGGTGGGGGACTGGACGCCGTCGACCCAGACCCAGACTCATTTCGAGGGATCCTGGCTCCCGTTTCGGGGTGGGGTCCGAGGGGCTGCCCAGGACCTGACCTCTGCCTGGCTGCCGCGCTGGTCGTGGCCGGGGGAGGAGCTGATTTCCTCCTGCTTCCCGCTTCCCGCGGGGAAGATAACAATGGAAGTGAAAGAGGTGGAGCGGGGGCGAGGCCTGGTTTCTTGGGCCGGGTCGCCCTATGGCCTGGGGCAAACCCCCTCCTCCTGGCCTCAACTGCTTTCGCTGTTTAGGGTATCGGATGAGGTGATCCCCGAGCCTCCAGGCTCAGAAGGGGTGGGCGTTTGCAGCCGCTGCCGGGCCGCGTCTGGAACTTCTCAGACGGCTGCTGTCGGCTCTAAATCTTAACCAAATCCAGGCCTGCGGGCTCCTCCTTCCCCAGCTCCCCCGCCCCCCGCCAACCTGCGCGTGGAGAAAGGCGCAGTGGCCTCCGCGCCCTTCCGACCCGTGCGCTTTTCTGGGGTCCCCCGTCCGAGCCCCATCCCGACACTGAGCAGAGCATCTCACTGCAGACCTGGTGAAGCGACCCGAGGCGGGGGCTGGCGCTCCTTCCCCAGCATCTAAGGGGCGCTGAGAGTCGAGCGGGCCCTGGGAGGCGGAGCGGGGCCTCGACGGGGTTAATCACTGCACCCGGGGCTCGACGGACAGAGCCGCACACAGGCTCGAAGGCGGGCCCCGCGCCGGGACCTGTGACACACCCGGGACTCCGCGCTCCCTCCTGGTCTCCACCTAAAGCTCCGTGGCCATGAAGGGAAGCTGGCGTCCAGAGGGGAAAGGGGACGGCCCCGAGGAGGGGGCAGAGGGCGGGGACGGCAAACAGGGGCCCGGGCCGAGGGAGCGCGAGATTGGGGACTGGGGACAGGGCGTGCCGGGACAGGACGGAGACCCGGGGCTGGGGATGGGGACGCCAGGAGAGCCCGGCGTCTGAAAGCGGAGGGCACCGGCCGGGCGAGACGAGGCAAGGCGAGGGTGTGGGGCCGAGCGGCGGGAAGAGGGGGTAGAGGCGCGGGGGGCTCGGGGAGGGAGCGGAGGCGGGGACGCCGGGGTCGGGGGGCGGCGCGGGTTTGAGGGGAGGGGGCGGGGCAGGTCCTTCGTCGGTGGGGGGGGAGGGGGCGGGGGCCCATGTGACCGGCTCAGACCGGTTCTGGAGACAAAAGGGGCCGCGGCGGCCGGAGCGGGACGGGCCCGGCGCGGGAGGGAGCGAAGCAGCGCGGGCAGCGAGCGAGTGAGCGTGCGGGGCCCCGGAGGGCGCGCGGCGGCTTCGGCCCCTCGGCCGCTGCCGATGTGGGGGCTGGAGGCGGGGTGGGGGTCTGAGCTGAGTCCCGGGCTCCAGGCGGCCCCTGGGGAGACTCCTCCCGCTGTGCGCCCCGGCTGGCGGGGAGGGGCCAGCCCCCCAAGTCCGCCGCCACCGCAGTAGCAGCCCGACCCTTTGGGCCTGGAAACTGGGGAAAGGGGGTGGGAGGTTCACGCCTGCGGCCCCCAGTGAGGACTCTGACCCGTGCTCTACCCCCAGGATGCAGCGCCGAGGCTTCCTCCTCCTCGCCCTCCTCGCCCTGCTGGCGCTCACCTCCGCGGTGGCCAAAAAGAAAGGTGATATGGAGGGTGGGGGGTTTAAGGAGGGCTGGAGCCGGGCAGGTGAGGCCGGCAGCCTCGGTTCCGAGGCCGGGACTCCAGGAAGGGGTCTCCGAGTGAGTCTCTCCTGGCCCGGGTCCTGAGCTCTGTTCCCCATGCGTTGTAGACAAAGTGAAGAAGGGAGGCCCGGGGAGCGAGTGCGCGGAGTGGATCTGGGGGCCCTGCACCCCCAGCAGCAAGGACTGCGGCGTGGGTTTCCGCGAGGGCACCTGCGGGGCCCAGACGCAACGCATCCGGTGCCGGGTCCCCTGTAACTGGAAGAAGGAGTTTGGAGGTGAGGTGGGGCGCAGGCGGAGGGTAGGCAGGGGGCCCAGCCTCACGGGGACCTGAGCAGACCCGTGGAGGGGGCCACAGGCCACCCAGCTCTGACCCGGGCACTCTCCCGCCAGCCGACTGCAAATACAAGTTTGAGAGCTGGGGGGCATGTGATGGGGTCACAGGCACCAAAGCCCGCCAAGGCACCCTGAAGAAGGCGCGGTACAATGCCCAGTGCCAGGAGACCATCCGTGTGACCAAGCCCTGCACCCCCAAGACCAAAGCCAAGGCCAAAGGTTAGCAGAGGGGCCAGGGGTGGGGTCATCACAGGTGGCTGCCCCTACCTGGGAAGGGAGTGGGTAAAGCCTGAAGTTTTGGATCCCGGCCAGTGAATTTTTGACGTGTCTGTACCGGGTTTCCCTGTAGGTAGAGACACCTTAGGTGGGCGGTACTGAGGGCCCCCGCAGAGGGTGCTCGGGAGGTTGAAATCCTGGCTCAAGTAAGGACAAAGTCAGCTGTTCTGTTGGAGCCTTTGGCTTGGGATTCAGGGAAATCGTACAGGGACAGCTTGGCTTTGTCATCTCTCCAGCAGGTGGGGGCAGTTTCTATATGGGAAGGACTTCACAGTCCTTACTTCCTCTTTCCCTTAGCTTCATTCCTGACTCACAGCAGCCCTGGAGGCCAACAGGGCAGAGTGGAATCTGCCCACTTCTCAGGTGAGGGGACTGAGGCTGTTGTCCAGGGCTGCTGGGACCAGGACTGAGACCGGGAACTTGAAGGTTTTCTGATCCCCAAAGTCTAAGCTGGGGGGAGTGAGGAATGTCCAGCATCATAATGGCTGTCCTGTCCCACGGGCTTCCAGGCTAGCTGATAGAGAACCACCAGGGGGCAGAATTTTCTCTTCTCTAATGTCTGTGTCGGGGGGAAGGGGGTCTCCAGTGGGTCACCCAAACCCTGCTAATGCGGTCTTTCTTTCTTGTTTTACAGCCAAGAAAGGGAAGGAAAAGGACTAGCGGCCAGGCCTGGATGCCAAGGAGCCCCTGGCTTTACTCGGAGGCCTGGCCCACGCCCTCCCTCTCCCGGCCCAGGATATAACCCACCAGTGCCTTTTGCCTACTCATTAGCTTTATCAATCATGCCCTGCTTCTTCCCTTCCACTTGCCCACACCCACCCCAAGTGCCCAAAGTGGGGAGGGACAAGGGATTCTAGGCAGCTTGAGCCTTACCCAAAGGGATTTGATTCCCCTGTACCCACTTTTCTTCTTCCCCCAATGATGCCATTACTAAGAAAGAAATAAATGTCTTTTTTTTTTTTTCCCCAATAAAAGCTTTCTTTTAATATATAAAAGCCCCTTCCCAGGAAGTTTGCTGTGGTGATTTGTTGGAGGTGGGAGAATGGAGGAAAGAGAGGGCTGGAGGGAACGGTGGCTTTCAGGGGGTTGAAGACTTGGCGGTGAGTGCCCCCCAGAGCTCATGGAGAAAAAACGGTTATGAAAATTTCTTCCAGGGCCCCCTACTGACCCCTGGAAGGGTGCCCCCCATCAAGTCCCCTGAGCCTCTCAGTCCTGTTTCTCCAGGGGCCAGGGCTGGGGGAGGGAACCCAGGAGACTCACTAGAACGGATTCCCCCCATCTCAGTTTCCCCCAGGTAAAGGTCTTTTGGTCCAGCCCACTGCCAATCCAGAAGGTTCTATCAGTTGGGAGAGGAGAGATGGGGGTCGCTTGCCTGCCTCACCAGCCCTGCCCCAACTGTCACTGAAGCCTGTGTGTGGGTCAAGTCCACCCCCGTTTTCTCCCTGGTGACCCACCAGGGTGTCCCTCGTGCTGCAGAGGCCAGCCGTGAATACCACTCACCGCAGTCCCACCTTCACTGTGTGTGACCCGAGCCAAGCCCTCTCCTTGGGGAGGGAGGGCAACTCTTCAGAATGACAGGGGCCACTCAGCTCAGCCTGGGGAGGTAGGTGGCCAGGCCCCAGTTTCTGAGTGAACCCCTGATCTCCCTGCTAGCCCATCCTGAACGTGGCCAGGGTAGTGCCGTAGGGGGTGCTCCGAGCCCCCTCTGCCTGGCCTCCAGCCAGCTCACCCACTGACCCGCCCACCCAACCAGAGCCCTGCTGAGTAGCTGCAGCAAGGGGAGACTTCTGCCCCTGGACAGAGATACAGGAAGAGGAGGCTGAGCCTACATGCGGGGTACAGGGGGGCAGAAAGCACCGATTACAGCAGGATGGGGGACCCTTCCCTCCCTGAGCCTCCTTTCCCAAGCATTGGCCCCTTTGCTCCTCCCAGAGGGGTGCTGGGCTCTGCTCCCCTCCAGATGTCCGTTCTTTCAGCCACGCTGGCTGGTCACAGTGGGGCAGGTGCCCACATAGGCCAGTGCTCCCCAGCTCCCTGAGGCAGGACAAGAGCGATGGGTCAGACTGTCCAGTTTGGTCACTTCCTGGGGCTGGTCCTCTTCGGCCTGAGCAGAGACCTGGTCTCTGAATCCAGCCGGAGCCTCTTCCTGAGGCTCACGGGGTCTCGGGAACGTCAGTTCTCTTCGGCAAACGTGAACACTGAGAAGCGCCTCCGCATCTCTCCCTGGCAGCAGCTGACACGTGGTCCCCAGCGCACACCAGCACCTCCAGTGGCACCCCTACCTGCCTACCTGGCAGTGCCGATGTTCCGATACTGGCATAGCAGCAGGTGTCTGAAAGTCTTTTTAAAGGTGGCATTGCAGAGGGCATAGCAGGCCGGGTTGATGGTGCTGTTGACGTAGCAGAGCCAGTAGCCAATGGACCACACCGTGTCAGGGATGCAGCTCTGGCAGAAGGTGTTCACCAGGACCATGACATTGTAGGGCGTCCAGGTGAGGATGAAGGCTAGCAGAATGGCAAAGATGGTCCGAGTCACCTTGCGCTCCCGGGCTGCCATCTGCCGCTTCTTGCGCACCTGGTTGCGGGCGATGCTGGCAAACTTGCGGGCCACATTGGCCGCCGGACGCATGCCAGCCGGCGTGGCAGGCACAATCTCGATGGCTGTCACACACTCGTTGCCTGTCTGCTTCGTCACAATCTGGATCTTGGACCATTTGGAGGCCGGATTGAGGGTCCGTGGCTGCAGGGGATGTGCAGGTGTGGCGGGCGTGGTGGCCTCTGTGGTTGACAGCTCTGTGGGTGGTCGTTCCTTGGTGTTCTGGGTGGCGCTGCCCGAGCTGGACTCATTGGAGGTGTCCTTGTCAGCCACTGGGCGTGGCGGCGGGGGGAGGACTGGTGGAGGGGCCTCCTCTAGCTTCCCGTTGCGCAGCTCCCCCCGAGAAGCTTCTCCTGGGGGCGGTTTCTTGACACTCTGCTTCATCAGGGGGCTCTTGAGGAAGGCGAGGGTCTTGGCCTTCTTCTCCTTAGGGCCTTCGGGTCGGTGCTTGTGAACTCGGCTGCGACTGGCCAGGGAGATGTGGATGTAGAGCACCGTCATGATGACCACAGGCAGGTAGAAGGCAGCGATGGCCGTGCCGAAGGTCACCGCCGGGTTGGACAAAAACTGGATGAAGCACTGGTTGTCTGGCACCGTCCGCTTGCCCACCACAAACTGCCAGAACAAGATGGCAGGTGCCCAGAGCACGAAGGACAGGACCCAGGCAGCGGCGATCATGAGGCCTGCCATCTTGGTGGTTCGCCGCGCGGGGTAGGTGAGGGGCTTGGTGACGCAGAAGTACCGGTCAAAGCTGATGATGAGCAGGTTCATGACAGAGGCATTGCTCACCACATAGTCCAGGGCCAGCCACAGGTCACACACCACGGCACCCAGAGGCCAGTAGCCCTTGATGATGTACACGGTGTAGAGGTTCATGGAGAAAGCGCCTATGATGAGATCAGCACATGCCAGGCTGAAGAGGAAGTAGTTGTTGACCGTCTGCAGTTGCCTGTTGACCTTGATGGAGAGCATCACCAGGATGTTGCCCACGACAGTCACGAGGCTCAGTGAGCCTGTCACCGTGGCAATGAACACCATCTCCACTGTCTCATAGCGGTTATGGGTTGACGTGACCAGGCGCACAGACTGGTTGCCCAAGCTGCCATTGACCGGTGTGAAGTTCGCCATTTTGGTTAGCAGCAGTGGGCGGGCAGTGTCTGGAGGAGGAAGGAGAGAGGAGAGGGGTGAATGGTTGAAGTGGACTAGAGGGGTGAGGTGGGGTACACTGGAGTCAAGGCGACAGAGGAGCATCACCATCCTGCAGAACTCCATCCTTAGAGAACTCTGTCCCATCACTTCCTCCTGTATTCGGTCATTTATTCGTCCTTTATTGAGTGCCTACTCTTGTACAAGCACTGTTGTACGCGCTGGGGTTATGCTGGGGTTACAGAGTGAAGGAGACACACGCAGGCCCCACTCTCACGGAGCTTACAACCCTAGCAGGGGAGACATACAAGCATGTGAGCCACAAAAAAGTGCTGGAAAGAAAACAAGGGCAGGTGATGGTGAGTGAGTCAGAGGGGTGACCAGCGAAGGCCTCTCCGAGGAGGTGAGCTGGATGAGGAGGAGGCAGCCACAAGAAGAGCTGCAGAGAGTGGCCTAGTCAAGGGCGATGGCGAGAGCAAAGGCCCTGAGGCATGTGTGAGGCATGGACAGAAGGCCAGTGTGGGTGGAGGGGTGGGGCGAAGAGAGGTCCCAGATATCAGTATGTGGCTCTGGTCAGAGGTATTCATTCATTTACCCATTTGGTCATTTCTTAACCAAACATTACCGGGGACCTGCCCTCCAATCCCTACAGAAGGCACTAGGGACAAAGGCAAGAATATATACTACCAGCTAACATTTATTGTCTACTCAGTGCCGGGCATTTTCTACACTTTTTATAAGTATTCATTCATTTCATCCTCATAACAAACCTATGAAGTAGATACCGTGTTTTTTTTTTTTTTTTTTTTTTGGTGGGGGGCGGGGGTGGCATGTGGCTCGGCACGCAGGATCTTAGTTCCCCAACCAGAGAATGAACCCAAGCCCCCTGCAGTGGAAGCACAGAGTCTTAACCACTGGACCGCCAGGAAGTCCCAGATACTGTTATTTTTTACTAACAGATGAGGAAAATAAGGCACGGAGATGTTAAATAAACTGCCCGAGGTTCCACAGCTCCTTGATCTATGTTGCTGTCCCAGAGCTAAGGGTTCTGGTAGAGGGAGGCCCAAAGAGCCACAAAAGCCAGTGATCCCACCTTGGGGAAGTCTTCCCAGAGGACCAGAAGAGGTGACATGGAACTAGGAATCCAAGAAGGAGGAGGAGGAAGTGCCACGGTGGCATCCCCTCCCGGAGCCCTCCTCCGTCCCCAGGGCGTGGGGATGCAGTGCAAGGGTAGCTGGGGTCTGTCAGCAGCCAGGGGCTAAGACCTGTGAAGAATCAGAAGCCTAAAGGGCCCATCAGCTGAGGAAAGACACACACGGCTTCCCAGGGGCCAGTGCCCTCCCCAAGGCCTGACAGGGAACCCAAAGGGTGAGCGAGTGTACCAGAGGGAAGAGAGGGGCTGCAGCAGGGGAGCCTGTGGCCAGCCCCTGAGGGTACCCCTCGGCCCACCGGTACACACCACGGCGCCCCAGCTGGGGTCCTCCAAGCACGAGGCTCCTCCCCAGAGCCTCGTCACGTCTCCTCCCCCTCTTCCTCTCCCCTGCGTGTGAGGGAGGCCCACGCCCAGGGCACTGTGCCAGGGCAGCCGCTCAGCCCAGCCTCCTTCACACCCGCCAACACACGCACCATTACACACGCACACGGGCCCATCACAGCCATGCCAGCCCCACAGCTCCCTGTCGTATATGCAGTTCTGTGCGTCTGTGTGAGAGAAGCAGAGGAGAGACAGTGGGGTGTGGAGGAAGGAGCATGCGCCCCACAGCCCAGGCTCCACGGCCAGCGGGCTCTTAGCCGTGTGGCCTTGCACAAGCCACCTCACCTTCCTGCTCCTCTCTTTCTCATCTGCAAAACAGAGAGGATGCCTGTCCCGGGGCGGCCTCCCTCCCCGGCAGCAGTGGGGGTCAGCAACTCAACTCCATCTCCAGCATTAACGTGCACTGGACGCTGGAGCCAGGTGCCAGGGTGACGCCCCCTCTCCAAGCCTGGCTTCAGTCCCCTTAAGCCACCATCAC
Organism: Aethalodelphis obliquidens; assembly: GCF_003676395.1. Taxonomy (NCBI): domain Eukaryota; kingdom Metazoa; phylum Chordata; class Mammalia; order Artiodactyla; family Delphinidae; genus Aethalodelphis; species Aethalodelphis obliquidens. Next base: position 3,675,346 of record NW_020837958.1, on the reverse strand, counting down.
AGATGCAGATGCAGACCCAGCCTCCTGGCCTGGTAGTTTCAGTTCTCATGCCCAAATCCTTGGTTCACAGGAGAGGCTCACAGAGGGGTGGTACCACCCCCAAGGTCACAGAGGAATCAAGGGCAAAGACCAGATACTGCCCTCTCCTGGGGGGCGGGGGGGTCTCTGACAGCCCTTTTCAGTGCTGAGAGACTCCAGAATGGAACCTCAGGCACCACCCTCTGAGGAGGGGCAGGAGGGCAGAGGCACCCAGCGTGGAGAGGCTGTCCTTCCTAGGCACCTGCCCGTAGGCACAGGGTGGGCAGGAGTGACCTGTCAGCCAGCCCCAAGGAAACCCTCGTTCTAGCCTCCCAGGTTCAGGACACAGGCCAGTGAGATCAGAATGGGGCTCGAGGTACCAAATAGGAAAAACATAATCGCTCTTGTTTATTGAGTGTTAATTATGAGTCAGGAATCCCTCTAAGCTTTTTATACAGATTATCGGGTTTAATTCCTACAGCAGCCTGAAAAGGCAGGTGCTATAAGTATGCTCATCTTACTGAAGTAAGTATCTTCTTACAGATGAGGATAATGTTAATTAACTTGCCTAAAGTCACCCAGTGTGTAAGCAGGGGCAGGGGCAGGATTAGAACCCAGGAGCCACCTTCTTAACTGCAAGGTGCTACTGCCTCTAGAGTTGATTTCCCGCCTCTGCTCTCCCCTCCTCAAAACCACACCACTAGGGGTGGGTCAGGGGAGGCCTGGGTAGGGCCCCTTCTCATTCCCTGCCAGCTCCCACACTTAGCTTTCCCAGAAGAAAAGAGACCTCTTGTCTCCATCTGTACAGCTAGTGGTCAAGGGTTTAGTCCCTCTCTGGGCCCTCTTGGGGAAGCTGCCAGCTGCAGACACGGCAAGGCACTCTCCCTGTTCCCCACCCAAACTATCTTTCTGGACCCCTGGGGGTCACCCGCAGACGTTCTGACTGCACCCTCCTCTGGAGCGTTTCTCTGGGACGCAGGCCCGCCCGAAACCTGGGGAGGCGAGCAACCGCCGCCCAGGCATGTGCGCACCGCTAGATGGCAATGTCGGTCCCTGGGTGCCAGCTCCGGACCTGGAGAGGATGGCCGCTATTCGCCACCGCCCCCAACTCCAAGGCGACTGGGAGAGCAGTGGAGGTCCCAGGCCGGGCCTCCCAGGGGAGGGACTTGGGGCCCCCTCTACAGGCCTCACCCCGTAGCTGCCTTTAGGCCTCACCCCGTAGCTGCCTTTGGCTCCGCACGGGGTTCAATGGTGGGAAAGTTAAGGGCGCCTGGTTCCACCCCTCACGCGGCGAGGAAAGTGTGGGCGGGAAGGCGACTGCGAGTTCTGTTTGTGTGTGATTACTGGGAAGCTCGAGTAGAAGCTAGTAGCTGTCTGCATGTGCGTGTGTGCGCGCGCTGGGCCACGCCTGGATACCAGTGCGCCCGTGTGCATGTGAGCATGCTCGCGCGGTGTGGACACGTGCATGTGCATGCGTGTGTGCGCCTGGAGTGCTGCGGCCTGGGGGATGCACACGGTTCGGGTGTGCCTGTACCTGTGAGCTTGTGTACACGAGCAAATGCAGGTCCCACAGTGGGTGACCCGCCACATTCTAAACGCCCCTGTAGGGAGGCTCAGCCCAGACTTCGGCTGTCTGAGTAGGAAGAAGGTCGGGCGAAGAACCGGTGTCTAGATGGCGCCCCGCCTGTGCATGGGGAAGAGTCGCCGGCAGGACAAGACCGGACTACAGTCTGGGCTGCGACAGACCCCCTGACCTTGGGGGCGTCTTCTTAGCAGAGAGTCCTCTGGTGTCTGCGTCCCCAATGCTGCGGTGCAGAGTCCCAGGCTGGGACTGACTTCTGTCGAGGGCTGCTGCTAGAGTCTCTCAACCGGGCTTGCGGGACGCTAGGTTCAGCTCAATGTGCCCACTGTGCAGTTATCGCCAAAGGGCGCCCAGTCTGCCTGGCAGGAGGGTGCTTGGTCGGGCCTCGTTGGGAATTATTACTGGGCCCATCTGGAGGCTCCTCCATGTCTCCGTGGTTGTCGAAGGGGACCCGGCTCTCCCGTGCCCCACCCTCCCCCAACTCCCTAGAGCGCAGTTCCTGCAGCCTCTGGGCGTGGGCACCGTGCTTTCCCGGGTCCTGGAGCCCCCCCTTCCCGGACGCGATGGGAGCGTGTTCCCTGGACGCCGGGGGTGGGGGTGGGTCCTCGATTCCTAGTCGTTCACTCTAGGGCTCCGGGAAGGCTGTGGTCTCTGGATCTGTCCCTGGGGCGGGAGAGGAGACTCAGGAGTTGCGGGGAGAGAGAAAGCGCGCAGGGGATTTGGCACCAGAGCCTGAAGCTTCCGCCCTGGGGCTCGGGCCTTGGCGCTGGACCTCCCAGTCTCTGAGCCTGGGCAAAAGAGGTGGGGAGTCTTGGAGGGGGGAGGGGCACCAGGAGAGGGCAGTGGTGTTTTCCGTCGGAGCTCAAGGTCGCTGATGGAGGACTCCACGGACTGGAGTGGGCTGGCAGCGCTGGGGGGTGGGGGCGGGGAGACGGGCGGGAAAAAGGCTCTTTGGGGCTCCAGCGCCCGGCGCCCTGCAGAGCTGCCAGAGGAGGGCAGAAGTGCGGGGTCCCGCCCCCGACGGCTGCCCCTGGCTCCTGGCGGGCTGTGCGCGGGCACACACACCACCACCACCACCCGACCCACTGAGAGTCCATTCCTTCCCAGAGGCGCACCCGGAGATGCCTCCGGGCGACTCCGGGCCTTGCTTCCAGCGGGCCCCTCGCCCCCGGGCCCTCTGGAGCTCCCAGCGCCGCGCTCGCCCCTGAAGGAGCCTGAGGCCCTGGCCCAGTCGGGCCCGCCTCGGGGCGCCTCAGAGGGTCCAGAAGCCACGCGTCCTTCTCTCCCAACCGAGTCCCCCGCCCCCGCGCTGCCGCGGAGTCACTTACCAGACACCTCCGCCCAGTTCCCCTCGCACCTGACAGACGGCTGGACGGGCAGGTGGCCCCGCGGGCCAGCGGGTGGGGCGGGCGGCCGGGCCGCGGGCCGGGGGCGGGGACGGGGTGCAGAGGGGCGGCCCCTGCTCCGCCCGCAGCTCCCAGCGCTGTGGCTCCGACTCGCGCTCACGCTCGCACTTTTCCCCGAGCCGCGTGATGTCACGGGGAAGCAGCCAATCCTGGTGGGCCCGCGCCGCCCGCCCCGGGCCGGCCACCCAACGGGGACGCGCGGGGGCCACCACCCCGGGCGTCGGGGACCCCAGCTACGCGCGCCCCTCCCTGGAGCCGGCCGGCAGCTCTCCACTCGGGCACTATGGGGGCACCGCCCACGGTCACCAGTGCTGTTTAGCGGGGGGCGCTGCCCTCCCGGGAGGCTGGGGGGTGGGGTGGGGTGTCCGCGTTGTCATGGGGACGCGGCGCCCCCTCGTGGGCTGGGAAGGGAGCTGGCAGCCCCGTCTGGCTGCGTTCCCATCTCCGCTCTGACCAAGCCCCCGGGACCGGTAGGTGGTCTCGCGCCCCGCCCGGACCTCACTCTTTATATTGCCCGGCTCGCAGCTGGACCACGGAGGCGCGAGTGTTTGACCCCAACAGGAGGTTATGGGTGGCTGGGGTAGGCTCTGCCGCCCCGGTTCCGTCGGGGCAGAGAGCCGAGGGCCGGCAGTTTCGAGCCTCGAGGCTGCGTACTAGCTACCGGGCAGCCACAGAAGAGGGGCGCCGTCGGGGCCTGGGAAGGAGCTGGAGAGAGAAGCCAGGCAACGGTCCCCAGGGAGAGAGGAGCCGGCTCATCGCACACAACCCCGCCCGCCCCCCATTCCTGCCGCCCTGTTCCCTGCTCCCGCGCTCCAAGCCGGGGAGTGGGTGCGCACCCTTTCTCCAGCCCCGGGAAAGAACGCGCCGCTCATCCAGCCGCGGCCTGGAGGGCAGGTTCACCGATGCTTGTGCGGGAAAGCCGAGTGCCCAAGGTCACCTGGAGCGGAGCCCGGAACGAGACCCCAGAGGGCGAGCTGCTGGTCTCTTGAAGTGTCCGGGAACCACGCGGGCCGGAGCCTTGGGACTTGGGGCCTTGCCTGCACCGAGCAGGAGGGTCCGCTGGGGCGCTCGCCGGACTGAGAGCAGGGAGGCTTCAGCACCTCGGAGAGCTCCACCTCTGCCCTGACCTTGGGGGTTCTGCTCCGCCTGCCCAGGCTCCAGCGTTTCTGCCTCCCTCTGAGACGGCCCTTCCTCGGGCCGGTCAAGGTCCGACTCGCTCCCACAACGCCCGGGCCTGTCACCCCAAACTGTCTGAGCGCAAACACCCAATTAACCTTAAGACGGATGGGTTCTTCTCTTGGAAAATCAACTCAAGTCCCGCCCCTCCTCCACCCTCCCCCAAGGGTTGGGCGGGGGGCTGTGTGTGCGGGGGAGGTGGAGGCCGCACCAGTGCAGGAGGCAGCAGGAGCTGCCAGAGAAGGGGCGGGAACTCAGGCAAGAGGCAGCCCTTTGGGGCTCTTGGTGTGGAGCCTTCTGTGCTGAACAATGAGGCAGAGGTCGGGTCCTAACGCTCCCCAAGGCGACGGCTGGAGTTGGCAGTCGGCTGCAGTGAGAAGCCATGGTCCTTTACATGAACGATCTGGGCTCCCATGATTCTCATAACCAAAGGATGAAAAAGCCCTATTGTTTTTGCTCGCACTTCACAGATGAGGAAACAGGCTTGGTTGGTTCATATGACAATTAGATGACAGTCTGTACTCACTGGTTTCCCTTTTTCATATCCCTCCTAGGGTCCAGGAGAGGGGTGGTCCTCCTAGGAGGGTGAAAGTGTGTGTGCGCACACGCACACAGGCTGGGAGAAGGCCAGACACTTATAACTGTAAGATGGGGAAACAAGCAAGGCCACTGGAGGCCACAGAAACTTATCACTAGAAATGTCTCCAACCACTGCCTTGAATTCTTCCAGAAGCTGTCAGGCAAACCTGCTCCAGTTTCTCCAAAATCCCTACTATGGTGTAGGGCATTTGGCCTCCCCCAATCCCAGAACGTGGAGAGCTGAGACAGGAACCAGGGGACCTGGTTTAGTCTGTACTCTCTTTGATCCAACTGGGTCCATAGACATCTTGGGTCCACAGAACTGCTCTGAACCTATTTCCTCATCTCCAAGGGGATTGCTGAGCTCTGCCCCGCTGGCCCCATAACCTCATCATGATATGCAAGGGGGCCCATGAAGGCCCTACTGGGGAGGCTCTACCCACACAGCAAGGGCTTTCTAAGGAAAGAGGTTGGTATGGGGACGGAATGTGTTGACAGGGGCCTCCAACAGGCAGGGGCTGGGTTCATCCTTGGCCAGTAAGGACAGAGGCAAGGCCAGGCAGGACTGAATTTGGGTCACTTCATCCACAAAGCCTCCTCATACCCCCTTTTTCAAAGTAACAGAATACGTCAGGGTCCCATCTGGGTTCAAACCCTGGCTCCACCATTTAGTTGTGTGATCTGGGTGTACCAGTACCCACCTCAGAGGCGTTTTGTGCTAAGGACTGAGAGATAATAAACACTGAATCCTTGGCACACGGTTTACATTCAACATAGTCCCCAATCATGGACCATGTAATTCTTTCTCCCACTGGGGGCAGTATGTGGGTGGAGGTCACGCATTGCAGTGGGCGCCCTTCTCTTTTCATCCTTTAATGCGTAGCTCAAACCTCACCTCTTCAAGGAGGCCTTGTCTTACAGAGCTGGAATTAACTTTAAGAGGTTGCAGAGTAAAAGCCCTGCCTCCTAGAGGGAGAAAATGAAGCAAGAGAAAAGGCAAGTGGCCTGCCCAAGGTCTCACAGCTGATGTGTCTTAGTCCAGAGTGTGCTGTAATATAATAGTTTTCCAAAAAATTCTAGTGTTCCTCACCATATAACTCTTAACAGTGTTTTGTATTATTTGCTTGCCCATTTATCTTTTGGTTTTGCCTCTGCTGGGGCAGAACCTATACTTCTGTATGCCCCATAGTGTCTGGGACAGAGTTGAGCACACAAAAGTTACTCAAGAAGTACTTGTTGCTGGCAAAAAGTCCTGCGGTGGCTCTGATTTCCCTGTATGCCTCTGTGAGAGCAGGGTCAAACATCCTTCTTCTGCTTTCTAACTGACTTAAAACTAAGTGTCCAAGGCCCATGACCACAGCACACCCCTCAGCGCTGTACTGACACCAAGTAAAGGGAAACCTGAGCAGCCAGCAAATGGCATCTTTGGGGGATGCCTGTAGATAAGGCCAAGCTCCCTGCTGGCTCACCCAGACACCCATTATGGGTGCTTTCCCAGGACTGCAGGGGAGCTAGCTTTCTGGCCAGTTACATCTTCACTCCAGGCCCATCATCCTGGGTAGGAAGCAATCACGACGAGCAACCTTAGATCATTCTTACCTACCCACCTGTCACTGTGAAGGTTGCTCCAGTCCTTAGCAGGCCCCTGGGAAGCAGGAGGTGAAGGCACACAGACGCAGCATGAAGCAGAGGTGGCAGCCCTTACCTGAGTGGCTTCTGCTGGGGCATCACGGGGCTCCCCACCTAGGAGGACAGCAGTACCAGAAACAGTGCCTGGGAGAACCAGGGCGGCTCAGTTCAATGTCCTCTCCCAGCCCCCCAACACTACCCCACCCCCACAACCCCCATGGAAACAAACAGAGAGGAGACTGGTGAGGGGCATGTCATCATTTTAATGATGTAGATCTTTGGTGTTTCCCTCATTAGCAGTCAGACTATCCCCTCTCCTCCCACCACAATGTTTCTATGATGAGTTACGAACAGAAAAGAAATCACATTTTCATACTAAAAACAAAATAATCAGAGCCTCGATTTCTCCACTAGAAACTACATGTACAGTTCAAGATTCCACATGCAACACCTTAAATCACAGACCAAGACCTCACATTCTGACCTGGAGTCTCATCCCCTCCCCCAGCCTTGGGCTGGCTTTGGCCTAGGCTCAGCTAATACTGACACCCACAGGTGCTGCTCTGAGGGCCTTGGGGGGTGGTGGGGAAGGAGGAGCTTGGTGGACAAGCGCTGGGGGCTGGCCAGCCTACACCCCCCACTCCTGAGCGAGGACCTGCCCACCATCCCTTGACCCCATCCTGTCTCAGGCAAGCAGGCTGCCCCATTCACTCCATGGTTGTTCCCCAACAGTAAGTGCAGGAAGTCCCTGTCCTCAGGAATCTGGAGGCCTGGCCTGACCCCTGACTGTGGTCTCTGTGGGGTAAGATGATCAAGAGAAGCTTGAAGCTCTGGAAGGCTCAGAAATGGAGCTGATTTCTGGGAGCCAGGCCGCTCCTCCTGCACTAGGGCTCCTAGTGGCTCTGCCTGCACAACAGGTGAACAGGGAGAAGCTGGCCCACTGGCCACCGTCCAGGATGGTTTGGCCCAGATCTGGAAGACTATTCACCCTTCTGAGGGCTCTCTGCCCAGGGCTGAGTCCCTTGAGCCTTGTTTCCAGGAGAAAGGGGGGTTCATGGCAGGGATACCCATTTCCACCTCCATTCACACTGAGCGCAGCAGCCTGTGGCTCCCCTGGGCTCCAGATCCTAGAAGGTTCTAGTCCCCGGAGGCAAGCCTTGCCCCTTTGACTGCCTCACGCTGGCTGACTCGGACTCCCTCTCAACCCCCCACCCTCTTGCTCCTGTTTCCTGTTTCCGCAGCCCGCGGCTCTTCTGCGCATACAGTTCCCAGTCAGCTGTGAGGTCCGGTTTCTGCTCAGCGGTTCGAGGGGAGGCACCAGTGCACACACGTCTCTACCTGTTCCGTGGCTCCCCACTGGGGCCCACAGCCTCCCCCAGGCTGCTGCCCCCACCATCGGGAAGGTGGTTGTTATTGGTGAGGTCGCAGTGCAGGGCTGGTCCCTCAGTGCTGGGAAGGGGGACGGGGGAGGAGGTGGGCAGGGCTGCCTGGGGTGGGTCCCGTGCAGGGGTACCAGGCCGGTCCCAGGAGGCTGTCCGGGGGCTCAGGCCTCGCTCTGCCAGCTGCCCAGCTTCTGGGAGCAGTCCCCGAGAGGTGGAGGGCTGGGGCGAGGGGGCGCGCGCGACCCCAGGCTCGGTGCCCGTCTGGGAGCTGCGGTGAATACGGTGGCTGACGATGATGTTGTTGCCAAAACCACCCATGGAGGCCATGGTGGTGCTCTGCTCCCGCTGCACCACGGCTGTCATGCCCCCTTCCGCCATCAGCCGCTGGATCCTGCTGAGAGCGTCTTCCCCGCTGGCACCGTACTCCGAGCCCTCACCTGGAAGGCACAAAGCAGAAGGGAGGGAATTAACTGCTGGCCTGGGCCTCTGAGTCAGGCAGGCCACCGCTAGTAGTAACTGGGGGATTCTAGCTAAAAGCAGAAACAAGAAGAGGGCCAATCCCTCACTTCAAGAATCAGTCAGGCGACAGACGAATGGATAAAGAACATGTGGCACATGTATACAATGGAATATTACTCAGCCATAAAAAGGAACGAAACTGAGTTCTTTGTAATGAGGTGGATGGACCTAGAGTCTGTCATACAGAGTGAAGCCAGAAAGAGAAAAACAAATACTGTATGCTAAAGCACGTATATGGACTCTAAAAAAATGGTACTGATGAACCTAGTGGCAGGGCAGGAATAAAGATGCAGATGTAGAGACCAGACTTGAGGACATGGGCGGGGGAAGGGTAAGCTGGGACGAAGTGAGAGAGTGGCATGGACATATATACACTACCAAATGTAAAATAGCTAGTGGGAAGCTGCTACATAGCACAGGGAGATCAGCTCGATGCTTTGTGATGACCTAGAGGGGTGGGATAGGGAGGGTGGGAGGGAGGCTCAAGAGGGAGGGGATATGGGGATGTATGTATACATATAGCTGATTCACTTTGTTGAACAGCAGAAACTAACACAGCATTGTAAAGCAATTATACTGCAATAAAGATATTAAAAAAAAAAAAAGAATAAGTCAGGGACTTGAAAACTAGATAAGACTCCCCAAACAATCGTAATTCGTACTTCTGTTTTACAGGTGGTGAAACTGAGGCCTAGGTGGCCGAGGCTGCTCAGCTGGTTAAGAGGCAGGGCTGGACCAGAAGCTGGGAGTCTGGTTTTAACCCTCTGGATACCACAGGCAGACTGGTCATGCAGCTAATGCAGGCAACCCAGACAGCTGGCTGTGTCTGCTCCTTCCTGTCTTGGGTAACCTGGCAGACGTGGCCCTGGAACAGGGGGCACTGCCTGGTCTTTGGAAAGCGAGGGCACTGTACGGGGTGTGGCTAGAAGGCAAATGGTCTGCTCTGCTCCGTTTCAAAGTTGTGCTCTCTCTTCATTGTTCTGTTTATGTCACTTCCTAAAAGCACACGAGGAAGACGATTTTTAACTGTTCTCTAGAAGGCATTCTGTCTTCTCCTCTTGTCCCACTTCACTCACCAACTTTCCCAAGTTATTTCCCACATACTGTTCTCCCGGGGCTGGATGCCTGATACCCTCATTTTTCGCTAGAGGCAGCCAACTGCCCCAGCCTGAGGCTTCAGTCTGCACCTCTAGGGAGGAAGAGAGAAGGTTCTGCTCTTTCCCCCAAAGCCTGAGTATTCCCTTGTCTGTGAGCAGACAAGGCTTTGGCTCAGACCTTAGTTCTGCCACTCACTAGCTGTGTGACCTAGGATAAGTCCCTTGACACCCACATTCCTGTTTTCTTTTATCTTTTTTTTGGCTGCGTCAGGTCTTAGCTGAAGCACGCAGGATCTTCGTTGAGGCACGCGGGATCTTTCATTGCGGTGTGCAGGCTCCTCCAGCTGTGGTGCATGGGCTTCTCTGCAGTTGTGGCATGCGGGTTTTCTCTCTCTAGCTGTGGCGTGCAGGCTCCAGGTCATGTGGGCTCTGTAGTTGTGGCGCGCGGGCTTTCTTGTTGAGGCACGCGGGCTCTCTTGTTGAGGCACGCGAGCTCAGTAGTTGTGGCATCAGGGCTTAGTTGCCCCATGGCATGTGGGATCTCAGTTCTCCGACCAGGGATTGAACCCGTGTCTCCCTGCAATGGAAGGCGGATTCTTCACCACTGGACCACCAGGGAAGTACCCCTCAATTTTCTGACTTGCAAAAGAGGGATGAAACATCCAACCTGCAAGGTGCCGGGTAGAGGGAATGAGATAATGCCTGTTACACACCTGACACACAGCGGGTGCTCAGTCAATGGTGGCTGTTGTGAATAACCTGGACTCTGCAGGAAGAGCCCCACCCTGAGGGACCTTCCTCCAGCCTGTGTTCAGCCCCCACTGGGCAGACATGCAGTCCAAGCCTGTGGGCAACTATGATCAAGGCTCCCAGGCTGCCAGGGCTGCTCTACCAAACTATGTACGGATTTGTTTCCTTTGGCTACCTGTTGGCCACTTTGGGATTCTGCAGTCTGGGCAGCTTTGATGGTGAGGTTTGAATTTTTGGGGGGGTACTTGTTGTCAACAGCTATCTTTGCAAGACTTTCTTTGCTCCCACACTGTCCAGTGCCTTCTCTCTACTCACCTTGTCAGAGCTGGATTTCCAGGCAGCCAGTTCTGCAGCTTAGCTGCATCGAAGTCCCGTTAGATCTCTTCCCTCCTTGCAAGTGCTTGGCAGGTATGTGCTGGTAGTTCTTCCTCTGGGTCTCAGTGAGACAGTTCCCCCCCAGCACTGAGTAGGGACTCCGCCTGGGCTCTCACTTATGTCCAGCTTGCTTTTCTCCAGATTTTCTAGTAAATTCTACCCTCCCACCTCCAACCCCTCAAGGCAAGCTGCCCTTACGTGCTTCCCCCTCAGACAGCTCAGTGCCAACTCCCAGGGCAGAAGGAAAGAGAACCTGAAGGGCTCTCAGAGTACTTCTCTCAAGGGAAAAGCTGTTCAGCAGTGGGTAGGGGTAAGAGGAAAGGTCAACCTAGGGCTTTGGTGCCAGCACAGCTTCTACCCTGTGAGCCAAAAGGGCTACCTGGAGAGGGCCCATGGGGACCTCCCTGTGCTGCCACTGCCACAGTTTTCCAAGAACGCTATGCACTGAGGGCCTCCCCAGCCCGGCCTGGGGTATGCAGTAGGCTGGCCCATGGCCTGCTGGCATTGGAGCTCAGTGGGCTGGGCTCTGTGCCCGGTGAACTATCAGCTCTTTTCCTGTAGATCACTTTGAGGGGCGGGGCAGGTCTGCCTTGGGGCCCTAGGGGAGCTGTCACAGCTAGGCCCTGCCCTGCTGCTGGCACTCGGGTCTGGGACCTCCTGTCCTTTCTCACTGTGCCAGTGGCTCCAGGCCTGGCCACCTCTCACCGCAACTGTGGCTGTCTTTCCTAAATGGTCTTCTTGCTTCTCTCTCCCCTTTCCACCCAGCCTCCATGCTGCTGCTATTACCATTCTAATTCAGCTCTGATCCACTGAGTTCTGGTTAAGTCCATACTCGGTTCAAAACCCAGCAGCTCCAAGAGTCCTCAAGTAGTTAAGGTTCTCACCGTGACATTTAAAGGCCCTCTCTGGTCAGGTCCTAGCTGTTTCCCTGACCATCCCCCTTCCTGAACCCAGAGACTCAGCGCTGCTGTGTGCCCAGCGCCCCTGCCTGCACACACTGTGGGTGTTCTACCTGCCATGCACCTGCCCATTTCCCCACATCCGAAGTCCACTTGTTTACAAGGGCCAGCACAAGTACCACCTCCCTCACCCTGCCTTCCAAGGTCCCCACCTGGGAGTGGCTGCTCCTGCTCTGGGCCCCACAGTGACCCACACTTCTCTGCGTCAGAGTCCTCTCCCTCTGGGCTCTAAGTTCCTGATGGTCTTGGACTAAGTTTTATTCATCTTTGGGCTTGCACTTGGCATCTACCTGTCGAATGTGTGGGTGAATAAAGGGCTCCCAGGCTGCCTACAGGCATTCCAGACTTAAGGTGGCTTCTGAAAACCGGTCACATGTTACCCTTTTGCTATGGGGACACAGTTATATGTCTGTTTCCTTTCTGGACTTATTTTTGAGGGTAGAGACATGGCTTCATCTCTGAATCAGATTCCCTTTGCAATACCTGTGGATTCATGGTGCCTAATACGATACTAGACATAAAGTAAGTACTCACAAAAGATGGGATAGAAGAGTTTAAAATGTATACACAAACGATTTCCTCAGGGCTGGGTGTAGGTAGCTTCAGCCTAGAGAGCTGTGAGCTGTGCTTGTCTCTTGGGAGCTCTAAGTCAAGGCTGCGAGCCAAGGTAGGCAGCCAGCACATTCTTCAAGAGGAAAACACACTGGGGCCTGAGAGAAGTGGCAGCCGTGGCTAGGGATCCAAGCTATTAGCTCCAGGAGCAGTGGCGGCCACAGGGGTTAATTCTGCTGTCTCCTTCCCTGTAGCAAAAGCATTTCTTTTTGTCTCTGAAAAATGGTAAACTGATTTAGTGTTGACATGAGATCATTTCCTTGGCAAGTTCTAAGGTACGTTCTGGATACAGAGGCCAGAATGGGATCAGTAACTTCCCATAATGCCCAGTTCTGGGGGTTTCACTGCCCAGAAGAGGGAAGCCAGATTGCATCAGAGGAGGAGCTGCCCTTCCTGACCTCAGGGGGCACCCTTTTCTTCCCTTTTCACATTTGCTCTTCCCTGGCCCAGCTGGTCTGTCATCTTCACCAGACAACAAAAAGGTCCAAGCAACCGTTCTCAGTGGTCAGAGGCAGAGCCATGGGCTCCCCAAATAGTGCAGCACAGCCAAGCTCGGAGGCAGGGCCTTGCCTCTGCTCAATTCATTCATTCCACACACTTCTTGAGCACCCACTGTGTGCCAGGCAGGCACTGTATCAGAGCTGGGAGCAAACAGTGAGCCCAGGGAATGCCTCCCCTCCCTTTCTGAGTGACAGGGTAGGGAAGCTTTAAAGCTGGACAAGTAAAAAAGCCAACACCTGCAAACTCCCCCTGTGGAGGGCTCTTCCGGGAAGTCCTAGACAGAACTGAATAGATTTTAATAAACTTCTCATAGAACATGAAAATGAGTAGCCTGGGACCCTTCAGTGCTAACCAGTGGGAAAGGGCCAGGGGAGGGGCAGGCCACAGAATGGTAAATACCACAAGTGGAGCTGGCTGCCCAGACTAATAGACTGGGCCCTGGTGTGTGGAGGGGTGCAGAGGGGGTACCCCCCAACCAGCCCCACCTTCTAGCTAAGCCCAGAAGAGTTAACCAACTTGATGAGCGGTTTCCTTTAGTAGTTTTGCCAACTGGGAGACAGAAGGCAGGTAGGTGTGTGTGTGTGTGTGTGTGTGTGTGTGTGTGTGTGTGTGTGTGTGTGTGTGTGTGTGTGTGTGTGTGTGTGTGTGTGTGTGTGTGTGTGTCTGTGTCTGTCTGTGTGTGTGTGTGTCTGTGTGTGTGTGTGTCTGTGTGTGTGTGTGTGTAGCTGCTGTGTCTGCCTGCTAGATGGGGAAAGCGGACCAGGAAGGAAGTCTGAGCCCAAGAAGACTCTTGATTCCTGGTCCCCCTACCAGAGTGGCAGTAGTGGACAGTGGTCAGTGGGGTAAGCACCTCAGAACAACGCTCCTGGCCCCAGGAGGGACAAGCCTGGCCAGTCACACCCACTGGTCAATGCCCCACACATCTTCTCTCCATACTTCTTTCTAGGTGTGGGGTTTTCTGAAAGGGACTATGATGCTGTCCCTTTCAGAGCTGGAGGTCCAGAGCTCCAGGCAAAGTTCACCAGGCCAGACAGATGCAGCGAGCCATCCTGAACCACCCTGCCCAGGCTCCCGTTCTAGAGAACAGCCTATTCAACTGCTGCCTCTGCTGAAGAGTGCCTCTGGCCTCTGAAGGGCTCACCCTCCACCACCTGTTCTACTTTGCAGGGAGAGACTGGGAGAGAATCAGGTTCTGGTCTCAAACTGGAAAACAGAACCTCCTTCCTCCTGCCAGTCCATCATCCGCATCCTGAAACAGGAAGAAAGGAACTTATAATTGACTGGAGGCCAGAAATAAGCTGATGCTAATCAAGAAATATCAGAGGCTTCTTTGGGAGGTGAAAACACCGGTGGATGCTCTTCTCCTCAAGTGGGGAGCCCCTGCTGCACTTCACTTTCAGGCTGAAGGCCTCACTTCTGACCCAGATCCCTGTAATCTGCCCTTCCTGCTCATCCAGCCTCAGTCTCAACATGCGATGACAGGCCAGGAACAAGAGCCCACTAGTGAGTGGTCCTCGGTGCAGATGGTAATGTTTTTGAACTTGGTGCCCTTGCAGCTGCTGTCCCCTCCGCCAGGAATGCCTGCCCCCTGCCCCCATCCCACTTGGCCTGACATTTTCCTACTTATCCTTGAAGACTCAGCTCAGGGTCACCTCCTCCAGAAGCCTTCCCCGAGCCCCACAGTTGGGAGCTGGGCCCCCCTCCTCCGTGGCCCCGAGGTCCTTATCGTGTGAAGCAATTACCTGCTGGGTGCCTGCCTCCCTGTCTAGACGTCCAGTTCCTTGGGGAAGGACCAAGGCCTATCTGTCTTTGCAACCCCAGCGGCTGATGCACGGGAGACAGTCAGTAAACGGCCACGAGATCGCGGCAGGGGGGCCGCCTCAGACAAGGACTTCCGCCTGGGGTTGGCTGGAGCTCCAGCTCTCTCCTCTTCAGTGAGGCTCGGAGCTGTGTTGGGCTGCTGCAGCCGCTACCTCTACACCAAGGGGTTTCCACCCAACAGATGTAGGAGGTGGCCTGGGCCACAGACCAAGAAGGGACTTAACTGTAAAAAGTGTCAGTTCATGGCAGCGACAGGGACAGTGCCCTGCTGGGGGGCTGCAGTTTGGAAAGCTGTTCCCTGGAGGTGACACAGGCAGATTAGTTACTCCTTGCCCGATGCACACCTGTCCTCTCTTCTCATGGTCTCTCTTGAGCAAATGGCTTAACACGGACCTAGGAAATGTGGGTCTGTTTGGAGGCTGCCTTGTCTGGAGCCTGGAGCAGCCAGGGGCTGGGGTAGGGGGTAAGGACAGTGACTGAGCGAGAACAGCCTATTTAACACAGCTGCCAACACACTCCAAAGGGGTTCGAGCGCTACCGCTGGGAAGTGCTAATTGGTTCTTAGCAGTGTGAGGCCAGCGCAGAGCCAGGGCGGAGCTGGCTGAGCCACACCTGCAATAGGTGAGAGGAAGGGGCTGACTGCGTGCCAGGCTGCAGTCAAAATGGCCATGAAGCACAGGTGTGTGAGGGCCTCACCTGTGGCAGTCCCGACTCCGCCAGGCTGGCAGCAGGGGGAGACAAGCTACCCTGTGGCGTGGTCCTGGAAGCCCGAGGCCTGGGGTGCATGTCTCTGGAACGAGAGCTCACAGCAGGGAGCCTTCTCTATCTAGATGACTCTCTGTGCTCTCTCTCTGGAAGAACACCCTGGGTCCTCCAAGTTTTAGAGGATAAGGAGATGAGGGTCCTTGGTGGGACTGAGCAAAGCTGTGAGAGCAGCTCGGCTTGCCGGAGCAGTGACCCAGATCAGGGGAATGACCTTCCTGCCCGAGGAGGCACCACCATGTGAGGGGCACTCACCCTGACAGCAGTGGTGCTCGCCCTGCACCAGCTGTCCGTGTGGAGGGGCCGGGAGCCTCAGGGAGGGGTGAGCATGGTCCCAGCCCCCACCCCACGCCACTCTCCCGGCCTCATTTCCCCTCTAGTGTTACATGGCTCCTACCTTCACCAGGACCTGAAGCTGCTGTCCCCGGCTCCTGGATCTCCCTCTCTGTCTGTGTTTCGGCATTCTGCAGCTGAAGGGCCAGAGTCTGGGTGCCCTGAGATGTCACTGAGGTGGTGGGGTTCCGGGGCTGCAGCCCAATTGCATTCATCAGGCCCATGTCTCTGTCTGTCCTCCATGTGGCTCTGCTGGTGCTACGGAGAGAAAGGCAGAGCGGAGTCGGGCAGGGCTGGGGACAGCACACCACACACAGCTCCGCGTGCTCCATGCCAATCCCCAGGGCACAGCCTGGACCAGGGCCTGCAGGCTGAGAGGCCCGCTCCCGCGGCTGCCTCCCGATGGCGGTGAACTCGCCTGTGTCCTTTCTCCTCCAGATCAGTCCACACCCCGGGACAATGAAAGGAGGCGCAGAACCGTCCAGTTTTGCAAACCCAGCTGGTCCAGTCACTCAAACAACGAGGGCCTTTCTGGGGAGGTAGAGATGGCTGATCTTAAAAGACGCTTCCTTAGATTCGGGAAGCCACTAGCTGAGCTCCATGGGAAAAAGGGTGAGCAGCCCAAGAGGGCCCTTTCTCTCTTTAGCTTTTCCTTCCTTCTAACTATATGCTGACAAGATTCCAGTTTAAATTCTTGGAACTGCCACTGAATCTCCACTTTGGAGGAAAAGCACCAGGACTCCTGTGAGGCTGCTCTGGGATCCTCCTTCGGGGCCTTCTGAAAATAGACCCTTAAAAGCAGGGAGCGCCAGCTGCCAATGAGTAAGGCCCAGGCCCCAAGCTATACGCCCCCTTCCTTGGGCATTTCCTAGGCACTGACCCTCAGGACAGCTCAAGCCGGCAGCAGAGGGAGCCCAGGACTTTCAAGACAGTCACCAGCCACTCCTATTTGTAGCTGCTTCTGGGGATTACTCCTCCGGCTGTGCCCTGTACTCCCTCTAGGAAGCAGTGACTGCTTTGGCTTTATCATTGACCCAGGACTTTTTCTCAAAATGTTCCAGTCTTCGTTAATGAATTAAGTGATGAGAGGATCAGTACCAGGTTCCTACTCTCTCACTGGCTCCTGGGGAGGGTCTGTCCCAGGGCTGCAGCTCTGGGCAGCTTGGACCCTGAGGCCTGGGTCACGTGGGAGACTGCCCACAAGCAATTTCCTAGGGAGGGCATCCCTCTCCAGTGTCCACTCCTCTCTCCTCACCGCAGCTCGCCCAGATACCATGCCAGAATGAGAGGGCTAGACGGTGTCCTAGCCTGTCTTAAATCAAGGCTCTGAGGGCAGAGGTTCTGTTCTCTTTCTTAGCCATGAAACACTCTTCTCGAACAAAATCACATGCAAAAGCTCAACGCATGAAGCAGATCAAAGAGGAGCTGCTCTGGTTGAGGACGGGCAGCTACAGAGCCCTGGAGCACAGTCTGAGGGCACTGCTCCAGAGCCCACTGGTTGCAGAAGGGAGGGCGGGCCTCCTCTTTCACAAACTCACCCAGGCCTCTCACTGCTTCGGCTGCTGGAGTGAACAGTGAAGACAGTCTCATTCAGCTGGTCCCAGTAGTACTCAACACCAGAGTTTAAGGCCCTGAAAATCAGTTGGGAAGGAGAAAAGGTGGAAGGCATTAGATACGGAACGGCCAGAACTCCTTGCAATTCCCTCCTTCCTCTCCTGGGGCTGGGCTGAGGCCAGGACCAAAGATATTCCTGCATCAGGATGCTCAGTGTAGAGCAGACCAGACAAATCTCCAACAGCCCCAAAGCCTGGAGTGGTGGCTTTAGCCTCTTCCATCCCCCAGAGCCTAACTGGCTCCTCTTTGGGGCTAAGGAAGAGCTAAAAAATAGCCATGCCAGTCAGGCAGTGAGTTCTGCGTGTACTTCAGACATATGAGAAAGGAGCTAAGATGGCCCTGGAGATACCAGGTGCCACGGACAGCCCTGTCTAAAGGGAGTGCTTAGTGCTCAGAAACAGAGAGTGCAGGCTCTCACCATTGGGTCTTCCCTACAGCCACGGGGTCAGGAGAAAGGAAAATGAGGGCACCTTTACATTTTTACTTTGCCTGGAGCTCAGAAGTCTAAGCAGGAAAAAGCTCCTGCTGAGCCAGAGAGGCCCACATCTCTTTCTATTTTGGCCCTAGAGGCTCCTCTGCCACGTAGAGGCTGGACAAGCAACTGGGAGAGCTGAAGATGACCCGGGAGGGCTCACAAACTTCTCCTGGGGGAGGGAGGAGAAAAACTGCAGCAGCAATGGGCTGGACTGCTGACAGCAGAGAGAAGAGCTTCTAGCCATCAAGTTCTCTGGGCTGCCAACCTTCTCCTGGTTCCTTCTTTCCCTGCAATGGAGTATCAAGCAGTTTCTTCCAACCTCACGCAGGCAAAACTGCCAGAAGGGAAGCAGTGGCCTCTTATCTTTCTATACTGATGTGCCACCTCAGGCAGCAAGCCTGGCTGCCAGTGGTGGGTCCCAAAATGCAAGACAGCTACCTAGCACCAAGCACATGGTTGACGGTGGGGTGCTGCTGACGGTGGTGAAGGAAGAGGGATAAGAGTTGGGAAACAGCTGTCTTTGAGCCCTTTGATGAGAACTCCAGTGTCTATGTAGAGATTGTAGGAGATACTCAAAAAAGCTAGCTCTGCTCCTAAGAGGGACAGGGCATGCACATGTGCTTGAAGAGCTCTGCTATAGACTGAATCCCCCACAAATTCACATGTTGAAACCCTACCCCCAAAGTGACTGTATC
This sequence comes from Aethalodelphis obliquidens, assembly GCF_003676395.1. NCBI lineage: Eukaryota > Metazoa > Chordata > Mammalia > Artiodactyla > Delphinidae > Aethalodelphis > Aethalodelphis obliquidens. The sequence continues at coordinate 3,657,061 of NW_020837958.1, read as the reverse complement.
TGGAGATAGGGTCTTTAGAAGGTAATTAAGGTTAAATGAAGTCATAAGACTGGGACCCTAACCCAAAAGGACTCTGGCCTTATAAGGAGAGAGAGAGATCTTATTCTCTTTCTCCATCATGTGAGGACACAGTGAGAAGGTGGCTGTCTGCAAGCCAGGAAAGGAGTCCTCACCAGAACTCAACCATGCCAGCACCTGATCTCAGACTTCTAGCTTCCAGATGGTAGAAAATAAATTTCTGGTGATTAAGCCACCCCGTCTTGAGCTGACTAAGAAAAGCTCCAACGGAAGCCAGCTTTTTAACCTAGAGGCTGAGGTCACCTTCCTTTAACGACAGAACTTCTTCAATAAAGAGCAAACAAATGAAAGTCAGTGGGTTGTGAGGATTAGCCAGGAAAAGATGAGTTGTGGGGGGGTGACGTAAGGTGATTCCTTCCTAAATGTGAGGATTGGATAGGGCAGGGGCCTGATGGGGCCTGCACGGTGAGCGACTGCATGTCAGGAGGCTGTGCTACCTCAGGTGAAAGGAAACGGGCCTAGGCACTGGGACCCCAAATCCATCACTAGAGGGGCACTAAGATTCTGGGGATTAGGCTTTACCTGTGGGAAAGAGCCACAGCCAAACAAAAGTACTCTTCCTCTCCCTGTTCTGGACTAAACCCCTCCCAACTCCTCTTAGAGGGCAGATTTGGTGTGATCTTCAGACGAGCCCTCTGAAAGAACATCAATAAAGAATTAAAGTTCAGGGTAACAACACCTGCGGTCAGCCCGGGGGCCAGGACTGAGGTCAGCACCCTGAGCCGGGACACCTCAACCCGAATCTCCGCCACTCCCACAGCCGCACAGGAGGTGGCGGGCCATGTTTCCTGGATCTCAGCGAGCTGCTGTTTCTCCTCGAGACCACAGGGAGCTGAGTCACCAGATACTCAGCTATTTTTGTGAGGGTTGTCTGAGAACAACAGGGCATTGGAGAGCAGAGGTGAGAGAAGACCTTACGTGAGGGAAGAGGCAAATGACCAGAAACAAAAGCAGAGGCCCCCAGAAAACAAAGCCACCACTGCAATTTTTGATGAGCAAATCTTTGCTGCATGAGGCACCACATGAAGCCAGCTGCCAGGGAGTCTCTGATTTACAAACTTGTCAAGATTTATTGACAGGTGGCAATACCACGTGGGTCCCCGCCAAATCCTTTGTCTGTAATTCCTGCTACCCAGGGCTGGTTAGTGACAACAAACTGCTCACACCAAACCTATACCAAACCATGTATTGCGTGACCAGGCACCTTCCTTCCCATCTCAGAGAAAAGGCCACCTGAAGGCACACTCTCTGAGCTGCGACTGCCAGCATGACGCTGATGGTCAAAGAGTCCCTCCAACACTTTCCATCTGGCAGCATGCGCCATCAGCTCCAGGCTATGAACTCTGGCCATTTACTGAGGATATCAACTGCCAAACAGAACAGGAGTGACGGAGGCTATCAACATCCTATTCCATTCTCCCCTCCCGACCCCAATCCTCTCTACTCCCCACCAAGAGGTCCAATTCCAGCCATGATTTGTTCTACCTTCTATGGTCAGACCAGCTTGACTACGACAAGCTCATGGATTTGGTTGAAATTCCAGGCACTGTACCAAGGAACAGAGTTGAAGATACCCTCCTCTGGCTAATGAAACTCTAAGTGTTCAATATTCAGTGTTGCTTATTTCCATCTGTAAGCTAAAGAACAGTCCCAACCCTCTCCTTCCTCCTTGGACCTTAGGGAGGATGAATGAGTCACCACTGTTTGCTCTAGGTTCTTCCTGGAAGCTAGACAAACACACAGAGGGGTGAAGAAGAATGAGAAGGCCAGTCAGGGTCAGCCTTCCTGGCTTCCTTCAACAGCCTCTGTGAGCTGTGCTTCTGGGCTTGGTTCAGTGACTCCTCACAGCTGGGACCCTTGGGGCTCCCTGAACACAGCTAAGAGCCAGTCTGGCTTCCTCGGTGGTGAAAATGCTCTCACACAGAACTGCCCTCCTCGGCAGTGAAAGCACCGAGTCCTAACTTCTGGACCGCCAGGGAATTCCCCCCAGCCTACTTTTCTTCTGACATGAGTCTCTGAATTCTGTCTTCTGAGCTGACTCTCAGAGGTCTTCCCAGCACCTCCCCACCCCGCCGTTTGTAGGGCTGATCTATGAGACGGAAGTGAGCAAGCAGCCCCTCATATCAATCTGGCACTTCATACCCACCCTGGTTACTGGTTGGGGGGCTGGCTGGGCTGGCGGACAGCCAGAGGCACAGGAGCAGTTTGGGAGGGGTGGCGGGTCAGAGAGCAGAGCAAAGGAGAAAGGAGCATCTCACTGCTGGGAGCGGGGGGGACACCAGGCTATCAGCCACTGAAATGGCTCTGTATATGGGTGGAAGGGCCAGTGGTCCGTCTCCTCACCTGTCCTAAGAATTTCTGTGCCTGGAGAGATGGAGTGTTTCCTTAGGCTTTTTTCTACTGTCAAGTGGGGTTTTAATACCTTCAAGAGATGCCCAAGGAGCTTGTTACCTCTGTCTTTGTGCTTGGAGAGAGTGCCAAGGCTAAGACAATGGAGGAAAAATCAAGAACAGGATTGAAAGCACAAAATGTGGTAAAGCTGCCTGTGCCTGAGACAAAGGCAGACAACCACCTGTTTTGGAGGGAGGGCTGTAATCTTGGCCCAGCTGGCTGGCTGGCTGGCTCATGTGCCCTTGGGAATGGGTGTGCCAGGGAGCTGCATCACGCAGGGCCAGGCAGCAGGCAACAACCCTGAGCTTCTACTTCCCTATTTATTTGTTCTCCTCGTTCGAAGCCGGAGATCACTCAGAGACTGTTAAAAAAGATGTACATGTTCTCACTTATCCTCTCTCATTTCCCACTGCATCAATCACCTGACCCACTTAAATGCCTCAACATGATCTAGAGCTATATTCTTCACCTGAGGTCTTAAAAGAGTTACAAAATTGTGTGTTCTTGCGGTATATTCTTCTGTGGAAGAGAGTATGTTGCTTTCGTCGGAATTCTAAAGGGGTTTTTGATTGAAAAAACGTTAAGAATCAGCTACAGAAAAGAGCTCTGGATCGGAAAACTGGGAAGGCTCATTTTGTCACTGATCTGCTGGGAGACCTCGGGTGAGTCTAAACTTACTTACCTGAATATTTTTCATAGTATTTCCTGCCTAAAGTACAGAAATGAAGGTGACTGAGAACTGGAGAAGCTTTGGACAACTTGGGACAAAGTCATGTCCATCTTAATTTTATATGGTACCCTTAAATACTGGCCCTAAGGCATGGGGCATTTACCCACACGACCCAAGAAATCAGAAGAAACAGCAACACCAAAAAGGCAGGCTCAACTAGCTCTGAGTCCAACACAACTTGGTCTGTGATGCGGTGCTGTTCGCTGTGTCAAACATTAGTGTTATCTTTTTTCTTTTTTTTTTTGTGGTATACGGGCCTCTCACTGTTGTGGCCTCTCTCATTGCAGAGCACAGGCTCCGGACGCGCAGGCTCAGTGGCCATGGCTCACGGGCCCAGCCGCTCCGCGGCATGTACGATCTTCCCGGAGCGGGGCATGAACCCGTGTCCCCTGCATCGGCAGGCAGACTCTCAACCACTGCGCCACCAGGGAAGCCCATTAGTGCTATCTTGTCATGGAAGAGATTTGAGTTGCTGGTGGGTAAGAGAATTCCCCAGGCAGCTCAAGACGGCTCCAGCTTGCTGAGACGGTGGATGCTGAAGATGACATATGGGGAGAAAAGAGAGGCCAAAGCCAGCTTCATGTCTGGCTGAGATGTCTGTGACTCACACCAAGTATGTAGGCTGGGGTTGTAGACATAAAAGCCTTGTGGGGCCACGACAAATTGGGAGCAGAGACACTGCCTCTGTAAGAGCAGATCGCTTTTGCAAGAGAAGGGGCTGGGAGTCTGGTTGGGACAAAGGTTAGTAGCTGGAGCCAGGGACAAGACAACAATGCTAAGGAAGGCTGTCTTGGAGAAACAGGGGAAGAAAGGCCTGCAACTACAGTGTTGGTAAGAGTGAAATTATAATCCAGAATTCTTTTCCAGTTTTGGGAAAGATGCCTATTAGAGTCCTCTTATGAATTTCTAAGAAAAGAGGAAGAGGTAAGATAATGTGCTTTGGGGAAAAAGAAATCGTTCAGGGAAGACTGATCCTGAGACTACGGACAGGCTGCGGGGAGGGCAGAAATGGACAGATAAAGCACCTGGGTTAACAGTGGCAGTCATGAAAGAGGCAGGCTGTGTTCTGGAGAGGCACCAGGAGCTAGTGAAAGGGGCTCTGTGGACACTGTGTCTGAAGAGAGTGTAGCTGGCAGAATCAAGCAGTCTCCCAGCTCTAAGAGCAGCTTGACTAGGTCAGGCTGAGACAGCAGCTTCTCTTTGGAAGGGGCTCCGAAAATTCTAGGTGGAATAAAAGAGCTGTCATCAGAACCAGGTTTTCTTTCTCCTGGGCCACCGACCTAGCTCAGCTGACAAGGGCTCAATCACCAGTCACCTACCAGGCCACAAGAACTGACCCAAATACACACTTTAGGAAAAATCACCAAGGGCCCTATCAAAAGGCAACATGGACACTCCCAGCAGCCAGAGACCCTACCAGACCAGCCACACCGTGCGTGTTCTGTGATCTGCAGGCTACCCTTGGAGAAGACTCTGCACCAAGTGAAGGACAACATTAGGATGGCCTGGAGGCAGAAGTGGCATTTAGTCGGCTGGAACCCCGCAGTAGCCCACGCAGCAATCAGCCTGATCTGCATTGAAGTACAGAGTTTCACTCTCCCCACCTGGCTGGGTCTGGAAATTGATGACAGACCTGGCTGATTCCCAGGGTCTTGAGTGAAAGGATGCCTGAACAGACCTCTCTCCTCCAAAAAGCCAGAGGAAGGGGAGAAGCGGGCGTCATCAGGACTTAAGACAGAGATGCTTTGGTTCCCTGTCGCCTCCTACCCCCTACTTCAATCAAGACCAGTTAATTATCATTTTTATTCTAAACTAAGCTTTTCAATCTGCCTTCACTATTATGAGCCAGAACCCCAAGCAGAAAGGAAAACAGGCAGGACACAGACAGAGCCAGGCTGTCAGAGATCCGTAGCTTGACAAATTAGGGCTTTAACAATATTCTATTTCCAATTTTGTTTCTTAAGTTAATGTCTATGGCATTTACACAAACCTGAGACCACCTGTTGAATTTTTCAAAAAGGGTTTAGAAAAGAATCTTTGATATCTATGCTTTTGCCTGCAGGGAAACTTTACTATCACTAGGAAACCAGAGAACGAGGGAAAACAAAGAAAAAAAAATACTGCCTTAGATTTAAAAACACCTAATAACTATACCAGTCTTTTGAAGATTTTTGGAATGGAGAGCTAACCTTACCATCCCCTAGGTGAAAAGGACACTTTGAGGAGTGACGCCGAGAACGAGTCAGGCTCTAGCAGAATTCGAATTTCCCATCTAGAAGACCCCACCTCAGCGGGGGTGGTGGTGGTGGTGGTGTGATGAATTGGGACATTGGGACTGACATATATACACTAATACATATAAAATGGATAACTAATAAGAACCTGCTGTATAAAAAAATAAATAAAATTCAAAAACAAAAAAGACCCCACCTCACTGGCCAGATCCACAGGTGAATGCTGATGACTCCAGTCCTCAGCCTGGATGACCCCCTGAGTCCCCACCCCGCCAGCCCCTTGAGCCACTCACTCTGGTCGGCAGATCACCAGGTCTCCTTTGTTGGTACCATAGGCCAGGCCGAGCCCTGGCTCGGGCAGCCACCGGGCAGAATTGATGCTGACATGTCTCCGCTGGTCAGCAGGCATGGGATAAAGGACGTTGAAAACTCTCTGGGTGAGGAAAAAATAGGGAAGAAAAGAGAATGGGAGGAGAAACAGTCTGTTACCAAGAATAACAAAATCCAAGGGGAACAAAGTCCCTCCTATAGCCTAAAGCAAGTTAACCACAGGGAAGAAACGAGATGGTTGGACTGGGAATGGGATGACTCTTAACATATATCTGAGAACTTGGGGAAGCACAGGGGAGGGTGGGACCCTCTTACTTCAGGTGAGGGCTAAGGACTGTCAGGAAATACCAGGGGCATACTTGGACCCTTCTGCATGAAGCTTCACTATGCTCTCCTCACAGCCTTTAACATTTCTCACTTCATTACTTTTAAGGTAACCCCCTGGAAAGCCCCATGCAGAGCCTAGCACACCAGGAAGGACTGCCCCAAACTTTCCTCTGACCAGACCAACCAGTGAGAGCCAACCTCCACTGGTAGTCCTGTTACCATGGAAATCACAGCACTCTTCACTGCAATGGGGAACTGAAGGTGATAGGGGGGCGGGAGGGGGTGATAACATCAAAGAACATTCTTAATTCATCTAATTAAAAGCAATGTTAAAACTGCTATTGTTAAGGAAACCTAAAAGGTGCAATAAGATGTAGGAAGCAGGGCAGATGGGAATCTTGAACACACATGTATATGATTTCTTTCTAGCTTATATAAATCACCATTAAACAGATCAGTTCCATTTATCAAAGGGAGTCTCCTTTCATTAGTCTACATCTTTCCAAAGCTACTATTTTCTCAGGGGGCAGCTTAGCTTGTCTCAGGTTGGGCTGAAGGTGATATCTGGCTACTGAACTACACAATGTTCCAGAATCGACTTTAGTCAGAGACAGGGGCAGGGCAGTGGAAGAATGAAGGGCATAATTTAAGAGTTAGAAAGATCTGGGTTTGAGTCCTGGCGTCACTGCGTAACAACTTCTCTGGATCTCAGTTTAAAAAGAGACAGCACCGGGCTTCCCTGGTGGCGCAGTGGTTGGGAGTCCGCCGGCCGATGCAGGGGACATAGGTTCGTGCCCCGGTCCGGGAAGATCCCACATGCCACGGAGCAGCTGGGCCCGTGAGCCATGGCCGCTGAGCCTGTGCTCCGCAGCGGGAGAGGCCACAACAGTGAGAGGCCCGCGTACCGCCAAGAAAAAAAAAAAAAAAAAAGAGACAGCACCAACACTCAAATAATAGGGGAGATTAAAAGAAATGATGTATATAAATGCCTGATGTGGTGCAAGCTCATAAATGGTAACTCTTGTTATTATTACCATGAACCTGCAAGAAAAACACGTCATCAGGCCCTATGAAAAGGACGTGAGGCTGAGAATCTATAAACTGGAGTTTTAGTCAATACAATGTTTTCTCTTTTAGCCTCTTCAGGTTTTTATAAAATAAGGATGAACTTCATCTGTCTTTACCTTTAACCCTTTACCTAAGGGTTGATGGAAGGGAAAAAAATGAGAGAACAAATGAGAACGTGATTTAGAAAGTAATATTAAAAAATGAATTTAGGTCAGTATAATAATAATTATTTTTCTGATTATCCTGATGAGAGACCCTGCTCCCCCAAAAAGGTAAATACTGAGCTAAGAGTCCACGCCATCTACAGAAATCAAGTGATAAGAAGTCCTGCATTTGGGAACTTGTTCATGTGCCTTGGGTAGCTATCTGAAAGGCCTTTACCAGGACAGCCTCTGGACTAGAGAAGACAGCGGCACGTGTGCTCGATGTAATGACACACACACAGAGAATCCTGTTATAAAAATTCCCCAGCTTTGTGGTGCTGAGAAATGTGCCTGGGCAGCTTATAGCACACTGCTGGAACAGCCCTGTTATGGTCCTGAGGTCGAATGGGTCTGTTACAAATATGGAACTGGCTCTGGTTTGAGGCATAAGACAGACTGCCCCATGGCTGCTGCTGCCTTAAGAACCTCCTACCTCCTATGTCCTCCCCATCTTACTCAACTCCAAATTTAAGAATTAACCAGGGCTCCTTAAATCTTTGGTCTGAGGAGACTACTGAAAAAGAGCCCAATGAAGTTTATGAATTTCTAAACTAGTCATCCAGAACATGCTTGCCTGACCTTTGGATAATCCCTTCCTTACACGTACATACCTGGCAGGAGCCTGGAATGAATTCATGGATACTCCTCTCCATCGGCCTCACTACTGGCTGACTGTCCACAGAGATGGCAATGCCAGTCTTTTCCCCTTTGTACCTAATCAACACTTTTCCTTCAGGTCAGGGGATGGGTGTGGGGCCTTCATCCTTTCTCACAGAGGTTTTCACTTTTCCAGAAGATAATCCATGGTTTCTGTCCAACCTATCGGCTATATGGTTAAATATGACTTGATATACAAATCAAAAGGACAAAGTGGCTGTGATCAGACAACTGTGGCTGGGATCACTTAATCTGTTAAATTTTTCTTCTCCCAAAGGTCAGATAATGTAAGTTGGGGATACACCCAGAGTTCAGAAGGGATGTGTGTTAATTTCAGTGGGTTGGATGAGGGGAGCCTGTGGCAGTTCTAATGGGATTCACAAGAGTCTCCCCTAAAATCATAATGATTCATTATTGCAGGCAATGGGCCAGGAGGGCCAGAGAAAGTGGTCTTGCAAGAAGGGAGACAATGCAGTTAGTAAATCAAATGCTTTGAGGTTGCGCTGAGTGTTTTGACCGTGGTCTCACAAGAATAAGGACTCTTTTCTAGAAATGTTCCAGACCAGGAAAGAAGCAAACAAAGCCTCTCACACGTCACAAATTTACCTTTTATAGTCTGTTGCTGCAGAGGGATTAACAAGCAAACACTATCAATTTGCTTCTAAGTACAGGAATTTGCTCTGGGGACAAAACCATCAAGAAGCCAGTATGATGGGTGACCCAGCTTAGGTGAGACAAGGTCAGAGCAACTGGAGAGAAGTAACCAAAGGCTGAGACCCCTAGACCTTGCTGCACAGATATTCACAACCTCCATGGCTATAGGAGTCATGGGGTATCGATTTGTCCTCCGACTCTGGCAGCTCCCCACCCTGCCCAAGTCCTTAAACAGTGTTGAAAGGGCAGCTTCCAAGAGCCCATCTCCTCCAGTGTTTGGGTATTAGGCTAAATCCTGCTTTGTGGCAGGAAGCCAGAAAATGCCACGTGAAGATCAGTAGCCTCCAGAACTCCTGATAAGCACTTGCTTACTTATCACACTCTAATGTGGGGGTGAGAAGGAAGGAGATGACACAGAGGATGCAGGATGGGTAGGATCACTGATTTACAGGTTCTGAGAGGTCATCTGATCCAATGTTCCTATTTCACACATGCCTGGAATGAAAGGACCCTAGAGGAATGAGAATCTGGCCCATTTGGAAAACCACCCAGAGGTGTAGTTTCCATTCCTTTCTCTGGCCGCAGTTTAACAGCTCTGAAAGTACCTCACGGACAGGAACTACTCCTCACAATTAGCCCTAGAGACAAGACAATACTGGGCAACAAGTTCCCCAATGCTGACAGATGGCTATAGCTCTGGCTACTCCCAAACCATTTATGGTTTCAGCCATCAGTCTTTCCAACCCAGTGACTGGGTGATCTGTGAGCCTCCTCCCAGATCTCAATGGGGGCTGGCTCCATAAACCCAAAGTTCATCAGCACTGACAAGAACGAAGATCCGAGACGGTAAAGGAAGCTCTGGTCTTTATTTTAAGGCACTCCAAATATATCTCCAGTAAAACCTTCCTTAACGCTAGTCAGGTGCCCAGAAGCTCCCTGTCAGATGTTAAGGACAAAGCCGGGGACCTGCCAAAAATGCCTCCCCCTCTCTGACAGAAGTGACACCTTATGAAGCTACACCACCAAACTCCATTATACTGGAGGAGGATTATCAGGTTCTGGGGTCCCTTTGTGGGGTTGGATACAAAACCTGGCTGCTGATTCATGTTTGCAGAGGCCTGGTTTCAATCTGTCTCCAGGGCAGCTATTCCCTGGTAGATGACAAATGCTGACAGAAACCCCCCTCCCCAGGCAGGCTGTTCTCATTTCTGTCTAACATCTGTGAAGGGAATTGGGATCAATGAGCTAGAAGGAACAAATTTTTTAGAGTCAGTGCAGTCTCAGCATGTCAATAGGGAATGAGTCAGGTCACCAAGATCTTTACAGTTCTAAGGAGTGGGAGAAGGTAATTCCTCTACTTCAGGGGTCCAAGACAATCTCTTGTACCACTTGCCTCTATCCCTCAAAGTCTCTAATAGGAAGTAGGAACAAAAGAAAACAGTTCCCAGGTCAAAACTAAAAGCGTCTTGTTTCTTGGTCAAAGATAGACAGGAAAAGAACGAGAGGTAGCCAGGGGAACTCAGTGGGAAACCTTCCTCTCCATCCTTCTAAAATTTAGAGGAAAAATGTATTGCTGCCCTCAACAAGATGCTTTCTTTTCTACCACATGTCAATAAAGCTCACACCATTAGTCCAAGTAGCAAACTGCATTGCTCAGATCAGCCCAAATAAGAAGCTAAAAGAAAAAAAACTTTGCGGTTTTCTTGTTTACATTTGGGAATCTCATTATCCTTAAAAGCTGGAACCTTGCCACTGTGGCAAGAGGTCAAGTGTGGTCGGCAGATCTCCCTTGTTTTAACCAAGACAATGAAAGCTGGCTGAAGGAAGAGGACAACTGGAAACTGAGGCCAGCCAGAAGGACCATGAGAGAAGTCGCAAGCCAAACGGGCTTTGAGGAAGAAAGGACTTGTGAGGAGGAGAAATGCCTTCTGGGTCGTGATGAGAATCAAGGGAGGCTTTAAGCTTTTAGAGAGGGTTACTAGAGGAGAATTAACTCTCTGGAAAGAGGAAAAAAAAATCAGTGGAAAGCAGATGCTAAGAGACAGCTGACCTTTTCATTGGAAATGGATGGCTACACTTCTTGTCACAGGCTGAGAAATGCACACATCCCAAAACAGGCAGGGGGAAGGATACTACGGTCATCCTTTTCTTCTTTTGGGTTGATTTGCTTAGATTCATCAATTACTGGAGTTTCTTCATCCCTAGGAAAATGTGATTGTTTCTCAGAACCTTTAATTTCTTTTACTGTCTCTAAGCCTTCTTTATATTCTACTTTGGAGTTTAGAACTCATAGAATGTTGATTTTAAAGTGGTTATTTAAAAACAAAAATCGGAATACCAAGTCACTTTACTTTCCAGACTCTTTGTTCAGTTGAAGCAGGAACAAATCTGCCTAGAACACTCTTGTTTAAACCAAAGCTCCCCCAGCAGAAAAGAAGCGCAAACAGCTCCTTTTCTTATCTCTTGGGAACTTGTTGCCCTCCTCTGTTCCTGATAACCTGATGCCTTGTAGTCATTTCCAGCCAATCTCCTGTGATTTGTTGAGACCTACAGACTTTGTCTTATTCACCTGTTCCCCTCAAAGAGATCCTAAGGACAGTCAGAGAACAAGAATTTTATTTTTCAATCGGCCTGATGCTTTCCAAAGTCCATCTCTGGCTATTAGGATTGAAGCACAGAGATTACTTCAGCTGAGGGATCTACTTCTGTGCTGAATCGAATACCAAGGCACTCAACGCTCCTGGAACTCCCAGAAGTTAAAATAATTGCTTCCTCCTGTGCCCACACCTCTGTGCACAGTACAAGTTCTTGAACTTCCTCAGTTTTCTAAATCTCAAAGGAAATGGCCAAATAAGTAGTTGTTCTAGATACTCAGCTCAGATAAGGGAGCCTTTCAATATATTCATACACTTTACTTGATCCATATTTTTTTGAAAGAAGAAAGCTCAGGACGGGGGTTACAATAAAATACTTTCAGCTTCTACAAATGCAGAATTTGGTTCTCCTACCAATTCTTTTTTTTTAAATAAATTTATTTATTTTATTTATTTATTTTTGGCTGTGTTGGGTCTTCGTTGCTGCGCGCGGGCTTTCTCTAGTTGCAGCGAGCGAGGGCTACTCTCCGTTGCAGTGCGCAGGCTTCTCATTGTGGAGCATGGGCTCTAGGTGCGCAGGCTTCAGTAGTTGTGGCACGTGGGCTCAGCAGTTGTGGCTCACGGGCTCTAGAGCACAGGCTCAGCAGTTGTGGCACAAGGGCTTAGTTGCTCTGCGGCATGTGGGATCTTCCCGGACCAGGGATGGAACCCGTGTCACCTGCATTGGCAGGCGGATTCTCAACCACTGCGCCACCAGGGAAGCCTCTCCCACCAATTCTTAAAAAACAAAATGTTTTGTCTTTCACTTCTGAAACAGCCACTGGGAATCTCTTCACCATTTCTCAGTGCTGTGACTGGAACCCTGAGAAACTCACTGATACTGGGCAGAACTGTGGTCATTAGCAAGACACTCTATATTTTCATAAGAATTATATCTAATACTTATGTTTAATTACCATTTCCTGAGGCACGTGCTAGGCACACTGATGGTGCTGGTGAGTAGGGGTGTGTGTTCATGTACGTGCAGGGAATACACAGCACACAAGATTTCAAAGCGACATATTCCCAGAATGAATGCTGAGCGCCTCCTGTGTGCCAAGCACAGTGAAGGCTGGGGATACAGCAGTGAAAAGACCCGTTAAGAAGCCAGGTGTCCAGCACGTATGCATCAGGAGAGCAAGGTCCAGATCCATTCTGTTCATTGTATTCCCAGACCTAGCAAAGTACCTGGCCCAGGGTAGGGGTGCAATAAAATTTTGCTGAGTGAAAATAATAAAATGCAGCATAGACTGTGCTCTACTAAAAAGCCATGGAGGAAAGAAAGCATCAAAGTCAGATGAATCTGTCATGGAAAAATTCGCCTAAATTAATGGCTTTGATTGTAGCTCTAACGTTATTTTTAATTTTTTATTTTGTCCCCTCCCTTCTCTGACAAACTGCATCAGAGACACCCCTGACTTCTCTCATACCTCCTCCCCCTTTCCTACAACATGCTGAAGAAAGGAACTTTTTGAGGATAGATGCTTTGTACCACATCTCAGAACTCAACTTTAAGATAATTGCAGCGGGAGCAGCTTTTAATCAACTGACAAGCAGCTTTAAGAAAATTAATGAGGACAAAATCTTAGGAAGGAGTAAATCATTTCTGACAACAAAGCTGTCTCTCTTTTATCCCAATCTCCCCTTGAAGAAATAGTACCCTTCAAGGATACAAAAATAAAATATCTTTATTTTTGGTTTTTGCCACTCCCAAGCCCAGACAAGATTAAGAAGCAGCTCAGTTCCCTTAGATTGCTGGAGAATACTCTGGATTGAACTAGAGTTCTAGGTCACTTTTTTTTTTTTTTGGCTGCATTGGGTCTTTGTTGTTGTGCGCAGGCTTTTCTCTAGCTGCGGTGAGCAGGGGCTACTCCTCATTGCAGTGCATGGCCTTCTCATTGCGGTGGCTTTTCTTGCTGCGGAGCATGGGCTCTAGGCGCGCGGGCTTCAGTAGCTGTAGCACGCAGGCTCAGTAGTTGTGGCTCGCGGGCTCTAGAGCACAGCCTCAGTAGTTGTGGCACATGGGCTCAGTAGTTGTGGCTCGCGGGCTCTAGAGTGCAGGCTCAGAAGTTGTAGCACGTGGGCTCAGTAGTTGTGGCTCACGGGCTCTAGAGCACAGCCTCAGTAGTTGTGGCACACGGGCTTAGCTGCTCTGCAGGATGTGGGATCTTCCCGGACCAGGGCTCGAACCCGTGTCCCCTGCATTGGCAGATGGATTCTTAACCACTGCGCCACCAGGGAAGCCCTCTAGGTCACTTTTGAAAACCAAACTTTTAGAATCTAGGGAGTACTGATGACTGGATTTGACCACAGGCTAAATTCAGGGCAAGGAGTAAGCCACAGTAAAGATTATATGTTGAAGAATGGAGATAGGACAAGCCAAAAGAGCCTATGCATGTTAGTTACATAATGCTGGTCAGTGCTGGCAGAGCTGGCTACCCATCCCGACCCAGGGTCTAAGCTACAATTTAGTTATGACTAATTTGAGTACTCTGGACACCAAGCCTTTTCTGTGGTTCATTTTAATGAACTTATAATAATAATAATCAGTCATCACTAGGCTGTTCTGTGAAGATGGCTATGAAATGGTATGAAATAAAGAAAGCCAACTAATGTTTCTTTATAACTAGGGTGACACTAAGATATCCATTAATGGGTACCACAGCGACATCTTCCATCCAAGGATAACAGTGAGTTGAATGTTGGAAAAAGGAACTCAAGAACTACACCTTCAGATGGGAAAGGTCCTGGAGAGAATGATATTTCTTCTCACTTTTTAAGCCTAAGAATCTCTGTATTCTATAGTACGAAGGCAAACAGGAATGGGATCACGGTTAAGAGCCTCAACAAAGTCAACTGTGGGCAGGCAAGAATTTTAATTAGAATTGGGAAAAAGTCTCCACAGCATTAGTCTTTAAAGTACCATCACTAGGATGCTAGCATATCCAGAAATGCTAAGGGCAGGAGGTACTCATCAATTTCTCAACTTCCTGAAAGTATATGAAAGATCTGGTTAAAGGAGCCATAGAAATAAACCAGATGAGATTCCAGAGACAAGGTGAGAGCAAAAAAGAAAACGACAAAGCTATACTGACAGGTGAGGTCTAATTGGGATCCCCATGCAGTTGATGATTGGTTCTCAATCTTGACTCAGCATGCAGACTCAACTGGAGGGCTTGGTAAAACAAGGATGGCTGGGCCCTACCCTCAGAGCTTCTGATTCAGCAGCTCTGGGACAGGGCTGAGAAGCTGCATTTCTATTAAGTTCCCTGATGATGCTGACTTAGTCCCGGGGAATACACATTGAGAACTACTGGCCAGTTAGATATAAGTAGGTTGTAGGTCTAAAAAAAATCTGCTTCCTTTTCCAGCTGCCTAGGACCTACTGAGAATGAAGGGGATGCATATCTTTAGAGCTGGAGCTCTAGAGGGAGAAGGTATACAAGGGGACTGTCCACTACTGAAGAGCAGAACTCTCAGGGTCAAGAAGGGGTTGGGGGAGGCGGGAGAGAAGAGAGGAAGAGGGGGGGAGAAGAGGGGGGAGAGAGAGGGGTGGAGGGAGGGAGGGGCAGGCTTTCTTTCCAACACCCCCTCCAAACTAACAATCTGTCTGGGTAATAGTTGCTCAACCCTTGAATACAGTTTCACCACATAGCCACAGAGAAAAAGCTTTCAATAAAATTGACCCTTAAGTATTGATGTTTGAGGCTTGGCCTTAAAGAGCACAATGCTGTCTCATGAAGAAAGGAGAGCTAAACTGCTTTCTGTCCTAGGGCTTCTTCTCCCACCCAAGTCCCTTGTCCATCACTTCTGCCCAAACTGCCCCAGCACTGCCTCCCCACCTACACCCACACCTCGACCGCTGACGTTTGCCCCCATTCCTAGGTAAAACAGCACTTATTACAAACTGGAGGCATAGTTTGCTATATGACTATTTCTGGTTTCATTAGTAATTTTATATTTATGTTATTATGCTTTCACTTGGTTACAACCAAAGTTATTACATTGTGTAAGTTACCATAATTTTAGAAAATTAATTGCAGTTTTCTGCTACAATATTGTGCCTTGTTCCAATTAGAAAATGAAAGCAGAGAGAAAACTCAGGCAGTTTAGTGTTTTGAGAATTCAGCAAAACTTCAGCTCAGCAATCTTTAAATGTCTAACTTAAAGACCAAACAGAAATTAACAAAAAGTCCTACTGGCTCAAGTGTGAGGGAGTCAGATGGCACATAAGACCCTGAGGCAGAGACAGTAGCATATTCAGCCTGGAAGAGCCTCGAATCGACAGACGGAAGGGGGAGATAAAATATGTGCCTAGTCTTATTTTTCCTGATTTGCCAATGATACTAAAATTGGGAAGACTAAGCCTAGCCTTAGTAAGCAGAGAAGGGAAATATCTGAGGACCCTAGATCCTAGAAACAAGGATAATAATTAAACTCAACGTGGGGAAGAAAATAATTCAGCACATTGAGATATTCAAGGGAGAACCCTGTAAAGCAACAACAGCTGAGAAAAATGGGAGGTGAAGCACGGACAGCCAAAAAGCTAAGAGTTTTATAGGAGATAGAACACAAACACGACTGTGCCTGCAACAAAATTAGCAAAGGATCAAAGCATCACACATAAAACCACGATAAGAAGTAAACCTGAGACTGTATCTCTGCCTCTGCTGAAGAGGCTGAGGGCAGAAACCTAAAATGAAGAAAGCAGTCATTAAGAACAGCAGTTCTCAAACTCAAGTGCGTATCAGAATCATCTGGAAAGCTTGTTTTTTTTTTTTTGCGGTACGTGGGCCTCTCACTGTTGTGGCCTCTCCCGTTGTGGAGCACAGGCTCCGGACGCGCAGGCTCACGGGCCCAGCCACTCCGCAGCATGTGGGATCTTCCCGGACTGGGGCACAAACCCGTGTCCCCTGCATCGGCAGGCAGACTCTCAACCACTGCGCCACCAGGGAAGCCCTGGAAAGCTTGTTTTACAAATACAAATACCCGGTCCCCTTCCTGCCCAATTCTTATTCTGATTTTGGTCTGAAGTGGAGTCTGTATTTTAACAAGGACCCCATGCATTCTAATGCAGGTTGTCCAAGGAGCACAGTTTGAGAAGCACTGATCCAAAGGTCTGAAGAACTGCTTAGAATAAGCATGCCAAGGCGAAGAGCAATTAGCAATTCATTTTTACAGGAGTTTTCACATGGGATTGTGTAAGAGATCATCTCTTGGGGAGAGATGGTCACTTAGTGGGAATTAAAATAAGTCGATGCTCTGGAGGATGCTCTCCTGGGAATGTCTGCTGGCCCAACAATTTCACCTCTCTGAACGTTACCACAGTGAATTCCAAGAGGTAACATCACAGAGAAGGGGGATTCTGGGTAGAAAAGCTCTAGGACAGGCCCAGTACCCACAAATTCCTTCAAGGACAGAGCTTGACATTACAGATGGAGACAGCCACCTATACTTACCTGTGCAAAGAGGGAGATGCTCTACTGTCCCATTAAACCCTCGCTCCCTGTTCTCAGACAAAAATGCACTTCTTGCCTTAAACGGTGGTACAGCACAGCTATCCAAAAAAGCTGGTGTCTTCCCTTCCACCAGTGACTGAATTCAGGGACATGTGCTGAGTGCTTTGGTGCCTTTGGACGTAAGGGGCAACCAAGACCTGGAAAACCAGAAACCTTTCTGTAGCATGGGGGTTTAAAGTCAGACTGGGTGGACACAGGGTGAGCAAAACCTTGTTGAGAAGCCCGGATCCTGCCTCTTGTGTGAGAAAAATGCTTCCCAAATGAGAGCTTTCTAGTTACTTCAGCTCCCTCTCCTAAGTGGCAGATGGGGTCTAATGAGAATCAAAAAAGCCCTGCTGGGAATGCTGAGAAGTAGCTCTTGTCCTGAGGCATGCAGCAGCTTGGCTAGGTGCCTTGAGCCCCTACACAGCAGACTTCTCCAACTGCATTCCCTGAGCTGCCGGCCCCATATGTGACAGCATCTTGGCTCCCGCCCTGGAGCTGTTTGCCTTTAGCCAGATGTTTCTGGCTACTTATAGAAAAGAGGAACCTTGCTAGGATGGAGGACTGGCAGGCTGTGCCCAAAAGTTGGGCAGGAGCCCTCGCTTCCAGAAGAGGCTGGAGATGTCCATTAGTGTTGCTGAAATCAGCTCCTCTCTTAATGATTAGAAACAATTATTCCACAATTAGGTAGGAAGGGTTAGAAGAACAGCAAGGATCAAGATTCTAGGTGGTAAAAAGCAGACACCAGGTACTTTTACCATCCAAATCTGCTTAAGATAAGAATATTTAAACTAAAATTCACCTTCCATCCTCATTTATCTAGGTAAGAAAATAGGATTGATGAACTTCCCGCAAAGTCCTCTCCCAATCACTCAATGTCAAATATTTCTAGTCACATGGATTCAAGAATCAGAACTTTCCTGTCATTGTGATGTCAAGAGCAGAGAATGCCTTGTTTCTACCCTTTCAGAGGCATGGCAGGACACGATGTCACCCATCAATGGTTCTGCTAGTTACCACCTAGAAACAATAAGGATGCTTTTCTTGAGATTCTCTTTCATTTATTCAGCTTCTCCTAAATGAGAGGTTTCTTATTAGGTATTTGGAGTTCATAAAGATGAAACAGACACGATCCTACTCTCAAGGAGCTCATGGGCCAAGAGAGGAGAATGATGTGGAAATAAATAACTGCAGTTTGGTGTGATGAGTGTTAACACAGAGAGTGTGCTAGGTACAGGGGTGGCACAGGAGGGAGTGATCAATTCTGTTTAGGAAGGTTCCATAGAAGGGGAAGAGCTTGCAGGCAGTTGGGTTTCAGGGAGAAAAGGGCACTCCAGGTAAAGGTACCCTGGCAAGAGAGAGCCTTACTAATTCAGGGGGCTTGGAAAGTGGCTCAGTAGAGTTGGATAGAAGGTCCTTGTAGGAGACAGGAGGGACAAGAGGCTGGAGACACCACACCTGGCCACCCACTTTCTATTGCTTTGTATATAATGGGTCCTATCTTTAGGGTTTTTTCTTTAAAACAAATGCTTCATATTCCAGGCTGAATTCAACAAGCATCTACATGTGTGGCACTAAATGAGGGACCCCGGGGGATATGCCGTAAGAAGCTTACACTGAACCTAATTGGGTGGATTAAACATACACACCACACTGCTAAAGAAAACACAAAACAACACATAAACAAGTACATAAAACTATAAATGGCACAGCATAAGTGCTAAGGGAATTCACAGGTTCTTAGATTGAGACCGAGCTTAAACACCATCTAATTAGACAAGTGTTCAAATGCTCAACTCCCCTTGACAAAACCCTGGCCAAATGAGCAACCATGGGATGTGGGAATAATCTCAGTCAGAAACTAGACAGGTTGAGTCCAGGAGGCCACTAACCCCAGGATGCTCAGAAGGCTTTTATGGCAATACAAGCAAGGACGGCTTCAGACAAGAAAGGGTCCTAAATAGAACATTTCTCTGCTACTGAAATGGATGGGACAGTTAAGAGCATAGCAGCTGCCCAAAGTCCTTATCCTCCATCGTGATTACAACCTCAGGAAAAGAACATTTCATAGTATACTATCTATCTCTTTTTATAGCTTGCGTCCTGAAAAATTTATTTTAAAAAGAAGCATAAATATTTCATTGGGTTCTCTGTGTATCTCCAGACTAAAGGTTTCATGTTGAGGTAAGGAAGTATTCAGTTTGGTCTTTATGCAAAGATCCTTTCAGGCCTCTGGGGACCCAGCTCATGATTTAGGGTATGAGAAAGCCCCTGCCTTTTAACAGTCCAGAGCTTCCAAAAGTGCGGCCTGCTGGTCATTACTAGGCTGGACTGGAGTCCTTCCTGGCTCCTTATGGGCATGACATCTCTGGTCCTGGCTGGGAGACCACAACCTTGTCCTGCATTACCCTGCCAGCCAGGCCTAGGAGAGCCGCCATACAGTGAAGCCACGAGCAATGCACTCACCCTCATGGAGGTCTCGCCACCATGGGCCTGTTGCAGCCTGAAGACCTGGGCCACCATGTGCTCCGTGGAGGGGTGCAGCAGGATCCTTCGTGAGGCCAAGCCCACCATTACATATCGACCCATCGGGGACAGGCTCACTGAAATGGCATTGGGACCTGAGGGCCAGAAAAACAGAGAGACATCTCCCAGAGTTCTTGTTATTACAAGGGAATAATTTTCCCTCTTAGTCTTTTCTCTTTCTCTGTAATCTTCATCTTTGTTTGGTCATCCTGGGGTTAATCTCATAGGATTGTAGTGAAGAGTACAATGAGAAGGCATGTAAAGTATTGAGTACAGTGTTTGACACATAAAAAGTACTTAATAAATGCTAATCAGTATTATCATAGAATCACATTAAAAAATTATTATACTGTAAATACTATTTTGAAATCTACTTTTTTCACTTCATCCATTGCGAACATTTTTCACCATTAAATAGTCTTCTGTAAGAGCATTTTAAAGGCCAAATGGTATTCTGCCTTATTAGTGCACCATTATTTCTTTAAGCAACTCTTCACAATTTGACATTTTTCTCTATGATAAATAACACTGCTGTGAACATCCTTCTGAATAAATCTTGCATAGTTTTCTGATTATTTCCTTAGAAGTGAAATTACTGGATCAAAGAGAACATACATTTTGGGGGCTTTTAATACACAATGCCAAACGGCCTTGCAGTGTGTGTGTGCCCACTTCCCCAAGCCATGGCCAAGAACGAAGCTCTCCCTTATTCCTGCCCATAACAACAGGAGTATGCTGGTGATGCCACTGTGGTAGGGAGGACTCTTATTCTGAGATTCTTCTGCAATGCTACCAGCCAGCACAAAGCAATCTTCCTCTGACACGTGCCCCAGTGAAGCAGGGGCAGTATGTGACCATTACTCCCACCTAAGCTATACCTCACCTAGGAATGCCCAGGCCAAGGTACCAGCATCCCTTTGTCACTAGGTTGGGCTTCCTATCCCTTACCAAATCGCTTGGTGTAGAGCATTTCGCCCAGGTTATGGGGGGCCAGAGAGTACACTGCCAGGATGCCTTCATCAGGAAAGCCCCTTTGGCTGCTAGGGATGAAAGCCGCCAGAAGCTGGCCATCTGCAGAAATGTCACAGCTGGCATCATTGTAGATCTTGCAGTTCTGCACCAGCACATTCATGGAGGCTGCATCAGACAAAGAAAGAAAAGAGGGTAAGAAAGTTTGGAGTTGATGGTATAAAAAATTCTGGGTCAAGAAATCTGGGGGCCTCTCTAAGGGCCTGAACCTGAACCCTCTCTAGAAATACTAAAGGCTGCCTTATCAAACTAAAATGTCATGGAACAAGCAACACAAGACACACAAAAGATATGTCTCTTCTACCACTTTAATAGGAAACTACAGAGAGTCAACACAACCATAACCACATGCTGAGTCTTAGCTCACACTTAGGAAACATCATTTGAGAGTTGAGCTAGGGAAAAAGTTATTAAAAATTGTTCCTGGAGAGCCACTCAACAGCTGTTATTGTCCAAAACTGAGATGAATGAAAATGTAAACCCACTGATTCCAAGAAATAGGTGATCCAGGTAAAACTTCCTTGGGGGTGAGAATCCTACTCCCCAACTCTATGTGACCTTGGAGAAGGAAATCATTTCACCAGTTTTCGTCTTATTTTCTCATTTAAGAAAACTGGAGCATTTAGGGACTTCAGTCTTCTGGACGGCTCCTTGCTAATGCTAATCCCTAATTCCACAAGAGAGGATGAAGAGAAACAAAGCCTAGCCCTGGCTGGATGGCTGGAACTATTTTCATTTCTCACTACGCTCTATCCCTCACCCATACCATAAGCCAATGACCATGGGCAGCCCCAGTCTGCACATAGCAGTTACTGAGAATTAAGCACAGTCAGCCAGGCAGCAGGCACGCTCAGCACCAGCGACGGAACGGGTGGGGTTGGAGGTGGGGTGGAGGAATGCCTGTCGGTGGGGAGAATCGTGCCACATGACAGGACTAATGAGATGTTAGCTAGCTCTGGGGCTGCGCCCGCATGATTTGTTCCGGTTTTCATTTGAATCCCTCTCTGAGGCCCATTGTGCAAATCCCTGACGGGAGGAAGTGGCCTACCCTTGATGTGAGCCTGGAATCAGATGGCCCACACCATGGGCATGAGCAGAACAGCACAACACATCCAAAGGGATCAAGCTCCTCTGGGCTCTGTCTCATTTAGATCTACTTACATGCAAAGAGACTAATTCACTTTCTCTTATTTGAAGGAGATCACTTCAGATGTCCACTGTCAGAGGCATTATGGTTAAAACAAACAAAAAGGCAAGCTCAACTGCCCTCACCAGATTCCAGGTGATCTACTCCAGGAAGCCAAATGGCCTGACCAGGAAGGTCAAGGGCAAGTTTCCCCAGGAAATTACCTTAAGGAAAACAAAACAAAGAGCTGCTTTCCAGGGGGAACTTGAGACTTATGGGATCAGGGATTCACAGTGATTTCTAAAACTCTATATCCATCCCCCTTTCCCTGTGTGTGTTGTTAATGAAGCCATAGAGATGACAGAGGAGATCAAAAAAGACATCAGAACACATTGATTAGGCTATTGTGCCAACTCCTGGGGGCTGACACCTACAGCACCATTACACATAAAGCTGAGGAGGGACCACAAGGATGGTTCTGTTTGCTAACTAATAAGATAATGACATCCAAATACTCATTGCTATCACCATTAGGGCTCTGTACTGCTCAACTTCCAACCCACCATCTGCTCGAGCCTGTATGGCTAGATTTATCTAGTTAGCATTGAGACTGTCTGCTCCTTACTCAGGGTCCCAAGCCTGTTGCCAAAAAGATAATCTCCTCCCCCGTCCCAGGACTGACACATGATTACAGTTGGGGATACAGAACCAAAGCAACTGCGGGAGCTTCAAGAGTGAGTCCAGGGACTTCCCTAGTGGCGCAGTGGTTAAGAATCTGCCTGCCAATGCAGGGGACACGGGTTCGAGCCCTGGTCTAGGAAGATCCCACATGCCGCGGAGCAACTAAGCCCCTGCGCCACAACTACTGAGCCTGCACTCTAGAGCCCGCGAGCCATGACTACTGAGCCTGCGCGTGCCATAACTACTGAAGCCCGCGTGCCTAGAGCCCATGCTCTGCAACAAGAGAAGCTAATGCAATGAGAAGCCTGCCTACCGCAACGAAGAGTAGCCCCGGCTCGCTGCAACTAGAGGAAAGCCCGCGTGCAGCAACAAAGACCCAACACAGCCAAAAATAAAATAAATTAAAAAAAAAAAAAGTGAGTCCATCTTGGTTTTCTAACCTTTATGTTGGCACAATCCTCAGAAAGGTAAAAACAAACTGACAATTTAGGCTGCAACCATCAAAGGCAGAAAGAGAAAGAAAGCAATGACAAGTATTAAGTAGGACATGAAAATAAACAGAAAAGGAAATGGGACTCTGTGGGCTTTAAGACAGCTTTGTATGGTTTCCATTTTATCTACATTTAATGTCCCAAAAATGCATGGTGAGTATTTTATGAAAGTCGGCTTTTCTATCTTGCTGTTACAGGTATCTAGCTTGTATGTGTTAACCTGCAATTCAGTCAAACATATAGAAGCCTACAATGACCCTCAAAACTCACCACCAACATTAAAAAAGCACTGAACTAGATACTGCCAGATTAATTACTAAGAGGGGTCTGCGGGTGAGGGGGAAAGTACAAGTAAGGTTTTCCTTCTCTTGGGAGGCTCGGCTCTAAGCCCACGAAAAACTGGGCATATAGACAAAAAGCATTTTGTCAGCCTCAAATTCAAGCCATGGTGTTTGTGTTTGTACTGTAGTATGATGATTCCAAGTCAATGGCCATCTCCCAAATTTTGTCCCCTCCCCTCAACTCCACCCAATTTCACAACTGCTCCCAGTTCCTGCAGTGAGCTCAGAGAGAGATATGCAAATAACAAGTGAAAAGAGAATGCTAAAAATTAAAATGGAGCTTCTCCAGCAGCATGTTTCCCTTTCAGAACTTGTACAGCTAGGGATCTAGGGTTTTACTTCTACCATAATGAAGGGGATGTAGTAGGCACAGAGTGATCTGGTAGCTTCACTGAGTAGTGGGTGGTGTGTTTACAGTTTCATTAATATTTCAAAGCTCCAATTAGCAATTTACATTTATTGCTTGTTGTATATTAATTTCATGGAAATTAATATACAACAAGCAATGGAAATGGAAATGTTCAGATGGAACATGGAATGGAAATGGAAATGTTCAGTTACAGTGGTGAGTGGTCACTGCTTCAATTCGCTCATGCAGCTTCTTCTCGTAAGGCTGAAATTTTGATGAGTTAATTTACAAAGGGAGAGATTTCCTGGGTCTCTGTTACTTCTTTTCTCAGGCCATAGCAAAGTAATGCACTAATGACAAGGAGAGCTCATCCTTTTTGGACTCAATAATGATGTAAGCAGGTAGAGAAAAAGGTGAAGTTAAATACAGTTTAAGACAGTGGCAACCCACACACCACTAGAAATCTTTGTTCTGCTCCCTGCCTTGCCTTACCACAGTGGTTCTCAAGTTTCAGCATGCATCATAATCACCTGGAGGGCTTATTAAAACACAGAATGCTGGGGTGAGGCCTGAGAATTTGTATTTTTAGCAAGTTCCCAGGCGTCTGATGTTGCTGGTCTGGGACCACACTTGAAAACTGCTGTCTCACCAAACAGTCCTTGACCCCTGAGCTGGAGCTCCAGGAAACTGCCCTGCACTTAAAGGCAAAACAATTGTGGGGAATGATGATGGAGCAGTTAGCTGGGCAGCTGAGAATGGAAATAAAGTCTAGGAAAGAAAGGATTTTTCAAATCAAAACTGCTTAAGAGCTTCAGGGGGCAGCTCCAGGAGGAGCAAAAACGATGCAGAAGACAGCAGGAAGCCATGTTCCAGACTGTGCAATGTAATCTCCTCCTAATTATAAATGATTTCCAAGTTAAAATGCCCTAGCAGGGAATGGGAGGGGTAAGAAGTACTGATGCCTGGAGGAGCAGAGGGCTCTGCCTTTCTATCAGCTCCATAAATTATAAACAAACACCTTGTACAAAGATCGGTTTGTAGCCTGTTGCTGGCTGGCCAGATGAGGCCACGGGAGTGATGAGCAGTTGCAGTACTTTTACAAATACATTAGATATGGATTTGGAAAACCCAAAGGGGTTTAAATCAGCAGGAAAATTTCCTTTTCACTATCTCTGAGCCCTCAGAGTTCAGAATAGGACCTCCTGCACAGAGCTCCAATGACACTATATAAGCATTCCCAACGGCACCAATCACTACATCCTCTCTGGATGTGTGTGCGCCCCACACACTGCTCAGCCCCTGGGTTTCTTAAGGTCCGTTCCGTCAGGGCACCCTGGTGACTAATGCTATTCTCCCATAAGAGTTCACTCTTAAAAACCACAGTGAATCTAATGAGCTGTTTTTTTTCCCATGAGAGTGGTTTCAAAATTATCTATGTTATATGAGGCCTTATTCACAAATTTCTAAACGCTTTACAGATAGTAATTCATTAATCCTGTATCTCAACTAAGAGAAACAGGTGGTAACACTCTTTAGCCTAATTCTAGAAAAGAGTTAAATTCAATTCAGATAAGTCAGATGACCTCTTAACAACACAGTGGCTGCTGAACACGTGAGTAAAACTGAGGGCCAGTGGCTCCCAGGCATGAGCTGTGCCAAAGCCAAACACTTCCCTCCTCTGGGAAGTATGCAAGGTTCAGAAACAAATCCTACAGATTCCCAACTGAACTCTGCTGACAGCTGAATCTACCAGATTCAGAACTGTAACTAGACTTTATTCAGACCAACCAGGAAAAGCAGTTAGAGTTAATTACAGGAGCCTCAGGTGAAAATGACTGTCATTCTAGAGGGTAATACCATGGCAAGGAACACTGGCCACCATCAGACATATACACCCTAAACTCCTAGAATGCCAAGTATTTCCCAAGGCCAAAACTCTGAGAAAAATAGGGCACTTTTAAAAAGCAGAATTCTAACACCGCACAGGACTTAAATGAGGAAGAAAGGTGAGCCAAACTAAATGAGTCAATCTGGTTGCACATGATGCTTTTTGATCAGCTCAGGTTTTACAACAGCCATGATCAAAGGAAGTAAGAAGGAACACAGAAGGTGAATGACAGGAAGTTGTAGTCAGAACAAGTGGAGGCTTGTACAAAGAATGTTAAGGACAACCAAAAAGACCGTCTCAGCTCTGCTAGCAGCATATCCAATGCCTGTATTCTTCTGAATATTTGGTTTTTCTATCAAAGAAAATTGTCTCCAACTGGGGAGAAACAACGTGCTTCAGAAGGATCAGAAGCCAATTACAGAAGAGGCAACAGGTTAAAAGAGAACTATCTTTTTTACATGAACATCACTTTACAGAGATGGAAAATACACCTCTCAGAGTACTGAAAACAGGGGCAGGGGTGACTTTAGAATTATAGCCATACTCTCAAAGAATCACGGTATAATTTCCAAGAAAAAGACATGATAAAAAGAGCTAACATTTACTGACCATTTACTACAGAAAGTGCCAGATGCCGTTCAGAGTGCCTGACGTGTATCAATGTTAACTAATTTAATTCTCCTAACAATCCTATGAGGTTGGCACTATTATAACCCTCATTTTATAGACAAGGAAACTAAGGTGTAGAGAGATTAAGTAACCAAGGTCACACTGCTAGAAGGTGGCTGAGCAAAACTTGAACCTGGACATTTTGGCTGAAGAGTTCATTTGCTTAACCATCACAGGACAGTTCACAAAGAAAACGTTATCAAAGAACTACCTCTCCCTATGCTTGTGAAAAAAAGGGAAGAAAAAAGCATCAGGCTCAGACCTTTAAAGTATAAAAAGTACCAGGTAATTCCAATACTATTTAAGCTGTTCCAGACAAAAAGAAAAACTTTCAAATTATATTTGTAACACAAGCATAACACTGATACCAAAACTCATAGATTTTATGAAAAAGAATAGGATAGATCCATCTCACAAATTTCAAGGAAAAAACTCTTAAGTAAATTATTAGCAAGCTACACGGAAAGAATTTAATGTTAAAGCATATACCATGAACCAGGTGGGGTTTATTCAAGGGATGTAAGGTTGGGTTCAATATTACAGAATCTATCAACATAATGATTTCGGGGCTTCCCTGGTGGTGGTGGTGGTTAAGAACCCACCTGCCAAAAAAAAAAAAAAAAAAAAGAACCCGCCTGCCAATGCAGGGGACACGGGTTTAAGCCCTGGTCTGGGAAGATCCCACAAGTCATGGAGCAACTAAGCCCATGCACTGCTACTACTGAGCCTGCGCTCTAGAGCCCGCGAGCCACAACTACTGGAGCCTGCATGCCTAGAGCCCGTGCTCCGCAACAAGAGAAGCCTCCACGATGAGAAGCCCGCGCACCACAACGAAGAGTAGACCCTGCTCATCACAACTAGAGAAAGCCCGCGCAGCAATGAAGACCCAACGCAGCCAAAAATAGATAAATTAAAAACAATAATAATCAAGGGATGTTTATTGGTACTATTGGGATTTAAAAATTAATTTAAGGTCAATTAAGTCTCCAGATACTTGTTTAAAAAAACCCATAATGATCTCATTATTACGTCAAAGGAGAGAAAAAAACATGATCATCTTCAGAGATGCTGATAAGGCAGGCCTAAATTTAACATCTATTCTTTTTTTTTGCGGGGGCGGTTAGGGGGGGAGTCCTAACCACTGAACCGCCAGGGAATTCCGAGTATATTCTTGATTAAAAACTCACAATAAAATAAGAATAATGACTTCCTTAAAACAATAAACTAGTTCTGGTTCAACCCAAAAGTCAGCAATATGCTTACTGGGAAAAAGCTAGAAGTTTTTCTACTGAAATGATATGAGGATGCCTGCTATTATTTAACATTGTTCTGATGGTAGCAGCCAATGCACTTAGACAAGAGGAAGAAATCACAGGTGTACAACTTGGAACAGAGGAGGTAAAATTAATACTATTTACAGATAACATACTTAGAAAACCCATGAGATTTAATTGAATAACAACTATAATTAGTAAACAAATTCAGTAAAATAGAAATTTTTTTTAAAGCTTGTAACAATAAACTTTAAAAATGTATAAAATTACACGAAGAAAACTTTAAAACATTCCTAAGACCACAAGAGAGACCTGGAGAAACTGAAAAATCATACCATGTTCTTACATAAGAAGATACCATAACAA
Organism: Aethalodelphis obliquidens; assembly: GCF_003676395.1. Taxonomy (NCBI): domain Eukaryota; kingdom Metazoa; phylum Chordata; class Mammalia; order Artiodactyla; family Delphinidae; genus Aethalodelphis; species Aethalodelphis obliquidens. The sequence goes on along the minus strand of NW_020837958.1, from coordinate 3,629,515 downwards.
TATTGAGTCTCCTTAAGTTACTTTATATGTTCAATACGATCGCATTAATTACACTAACAGAATTTTTTCAGGGGGGTGAAGGGAAGAAGCGAGGTAGTTTTAAAGTCCATACAGAAAACCAAAATGTTCAAGCAAGCAAGAAATTTTGGATTAAAAAAATAACAAGAGGAGACTAGTCCTACCAGATTCTAAAACAGAGCCTCAAACTTAAACCAATATGGTACTGTTACATGAATAATCAAGACAGATCCCTGGGACAGAAGAGACAGAATAAATACATCCAAATACTCAACAGGAAATTAACAGGATGAAAGTGACATCCCAAATCAATGGGGACAAATAGATCATTTTATAAACTGGTTGCGACAAATGAGTAGCACGTGGGAGAAAAGTTGGATCATACTCTGCTTATTTAGCACTAGGTTAAACTTCTGATGAATCAAAGATTTAAAGGAAAAAACTAAAATATAAAAGTACTAACTGATCTTCTTGATGCTGCCACAAAATCTAGGAACCATAAAAGGAAAGTTGGATAATTCTGACTACTTAAAATAAGTTCTATGACAAAAATAACCTTCAGCAGAGTCAAAAGACAAATGACAACCAGGAAACTCCTATTATGAGTTAATTTTCTGATTTATAAAGAGCTCCTGTAGAACTGGTAAGGAAAAGATCAATAACACAATAAAAAAAAAATAGGTAAAGCACAGAGACAAGCCAAGAAAAGGCAACACATGTGCCTAAATGTATGCAGAGCCACACAACCTGGTTTATAATATGAGAAATACAAATTTAAAATACCTACATACTATTTTTTGGCTACACCACGCGGCTTGCAGGATCCTAGTTTCCTGACCAGGGACTGAACCCTCGCCCCCAACAGTGGAAGTGCAGAGCCCTAACCACTGGACCGCCAGGGAAGTCCCACCTACATAGTATTTTTTACCATCAGATTTGTAAATACCCCAAAATATGATAGCACATTCTACAAGCAAGAGTTTAGGGACACATGCACCCTCACGAACCACAAGCGAGTGTATAAATTGGTATCATCTCTACAGAGGGTGATTTAGCAGTATCTACCGAAATCACGAATCTACATATTCTTCCTCCCTACAATTCCATTTCTAGGAATTTATCCTATGTTATACTTGCACATGTGCAAAATGACAAACTGTGGCATGGTTTGTATAGCAAAAGACTGGAAACAACTTAAAAGTTCCTCAGCAGAGGGGCTCCCCTGGTGTTCCAGGGGTCAAGACTCTACACTCCCAACGCAGGTGGCCTGGGTTCAATCCCTGGTTAGGGAACTAGATCCCGCATGCTGCAACTAAAGATTCTGCATGCCACAACGAACATCCCACGTGCCACAACTAAGACCCGGAGCAGACAAAAAAAAAAAAAAAAAAAAAAAAATTCCTCAGCAGAACACTGGTTAAAAAATAACTGGTTAAAAAATGGACAGTGGGGGGACTTTCTTGGTGGCAAAGTGGTTAAGAATCTGCCTGCCTGGTCCAGGAAGGTCTCACATGCCGCGGAGCAACTAAGCCCGTGTGCCACAACTACTGAGCCTCCGCTCTAGAGCCCGCGAGTTACAACTACTGAGCCTGTGTGCCACAACTACTGAAGCCCGCATGCCTAGAGCCTGTGCTCTGCAACAAGAGAAGCCACTGCAATGAGAAGCCCGCGCACCACAACAAAGAGTAGTCCCCGCTTGCCACAACTAGAGAAAGCCCACGTGCAGCAACAAAGACCCAACACAGCCATAAATAAATAAATAAATATGTATATGTGTGTGTGTGTGTATATATATATATATATGTGTATATATATATATATATATATATATAAAGGACAGTGGGATACTAGCCAGCCATTAAAAAAGAATTGAGTAAATGCTTTATGTACTGATACGGAAAGATCACCAAGACATAAAGTAAAGAAAGCAAGGTACAGAAAGAAAAGTATGTATAACATGCTACCATTTAGGTTAAGTAGAGGTGGAAAAACAAACATTTGCATGTACTTGTATATACATACGATATCGTTGAAGAGGTATGCAAGACACTGCTCATTGTGGTTGCCTATGGGGTGGAGTGGTGGGTAGCTGGGAGCAGGGTTGGGAAACTTTTCACTGTATATCCTTTTATATTTTAAAAATCTTTGGTAAATGTATTTCAGATTATAATAAAAGAAACGAAGCAAATAAAATAACGAAACAAAGTACCTAGGGAAAATTATGGCAAACACCTGGGCCAGAAATCTATAAACAAGCAAACAGTATTTAATAAGGGAAACGGTAGATTGCATTTGATTTCTAGTAAACAATATATTATTGAACATGCGGCTTAAAAGCACTTAGAAAAAAATGATTGCTACTGAGGTTTCACTAAGATCAGGACATGAAAAAATTGACCTCATTTTCATGGTCTGATAAGGATACCAAGATTGGCATACTGGGAAATGCTATAGAAGGGGCTATCTTGATTACTTTAAGGTATCTGACCAACTCTTACAATACCCTATAGACAAGATAGAAAAATATGGGCTTCACATGCGAACAACCAAGCCTAGGTGCAAATTCGTGAACCAAAACTGACACAGAGCAAGCCCACAGGAACATACCACAATGCTTGGTGCAAAGTCCTGACTGATGCACTAGTTTTGCTAGCAATCCAAAGTTAAGACAGAGGGGGGACTTCCCTGGTGGCACAACTGGTTAAGAGTCTGCGCTCCCGGGACTCCCTGGTGGCGCAGTGGTTAAGAATCCACCTGCCAATGCAGGGGACACGGGTTCGAGCCCTGGTCCAGGAAGATCCCACATGCCACGGAGCAGCTAAGCCCGTGTGCCACAATTACTGAGCCTGTGCTCTAGAGCCTGCGAACCACAACTACTGAGCCTGCGCACCTAGAGCCCGTGCCTGGCAACAAGAGAAGCCACCACAATGAGAAGCCCACGCACCGCAACGAAGATTAACCCCTGTTCACCGCAACTCAAGAAAGCCCTCGCACAGCAACGAAGACCCAATGCAGCCAAAAATAAATAAATAAATGTGTTTATTTTTAAAAAAAAAACAGTCTGCACTCCCAATGCAGGGGGCCTGGGTTCAATCCCTGGTCAGGGAACTAGATCCCACATGCGTGCCACAACTAAGAATTCTCATGCCTCAACTAAGGAGCCCGCCTGCCATAACTAAGACCTGGCACAACCAAGTAAGTAAATAAATAAATATTTTTTTAAAAACCAGAAAAACAAAGTAAGACAGAGGGACTTCCCTGGTGGTCCAGTGATTAAGAACCCACCTTCCAATGCAGGGGACTCAGGTTTGATCCCTGGTCGGGGAACTAAGATCCTACATGCCTCGGGGCAACTAAGCACTCCCGCCACAACAAAAGAGCCCTCATGCTGCAACTAAGACCCTATGCAGCCAAAAAAAAAAAAAAAAAAAGAAAAAAAAGTACTTAGTGTTAAAAAAAAAAAGAGAGAAAGTATGTTTATCAAATTAGAAGATGATGTAAGGTTGGGAAAAAAAGGGCTGAATCAAAGTTCAAAAAAATGTTGAGGCAGGAACTAAGAAGAGCAATTGACACTATTAAGATAAAACTTAACAGAAACAAATACAAACCTTTGGTTTTTAAAACATTCGAACTGCACAAGTAGTACAGAACAGTAAAGTCTTGGTTTATTAATAGTTATCAAGTATTTTTTTAATAAATAAATACATTTATTTATTATTTATTTATGTTTGGCTTCATTGGGTCCTCGTTGCTGTGCACGGGCTTTCTCTAGTTGTGGTGAGCAGGAGCTACTTTTCATTCCGGTGAGCAGGCTTCTCATTGCGGTGGCTTCCCTTGTTGCAGCACACGGGCCCAGTAGTTGTGGCTCGTAGGCTCAAGAGTGCAGGCTCAGTAGTTGTAGCGCATGGGCTTAGTTGCTTCACGGCATGTGGGATCTTCCTGGACCAGAGATCGAACCCGTGTCTCCTGCATTGGCAGGCAGATTCTTAACCACTGTGCAACCAGGGAAGTCCCATCAAGGAATTTTAAGTAACTGCAAACTCAATAGTGGCTTCAGAAAAAGCTGTTGAAATCTTAAGCTGAACTAACACTGTCCAAACCATCATTGTACTCTGTTTTGGACAGCTCTCATCTGGAGTGTTCTACGTTGTTCTGCCACCTCAAAGCTTAAAGGGGAAATGAGCAGAACTGTCAAGGATTTGAAAACCAGATCCTAAAAGGAATCTCAGGAATTCTGGCCCAAAAAGAATGATTTAAAGGGAAATGGCAGTTTATCTTCAAATAGCTTGAGAACTGTCACTTAGAAGAGACGTCATTAAACTTACTCTATGGAGATTCAGAGGTAGAACTAGGACCAATGGGAGGAAGTGACAGCAAGGGAAATGGTGGCTGGGTATAAGAAAAAACATTTGAACAGGAATTTAGCAGTGAGGGACTAGGGCCAACTCATCAGACAGTGTGACCTATCTGAAGTGTTCAAGCAGAGGCTGAATCACTACTTCCCAAGGATGTGTGAGAGTCCGTCATCAGATAGAAAGTGAAATGAGATGTCTAAAATGCTGTGATTGGGCTTCCCTGGTGGCGCAGTGGTTGAGAATCCGCCTGCTAATGCAGGGGACATGGGTTCAGGCCCTGGTCCGGGAAGATCCCACATGCCGTGGAGCAACCAAGCCCGTGCACCACAACTGCTGAGCCTGCGCTCTGGAGCACACGAGCCACAACTACTGAAGCCCGTGTGCCAAGACTGCTGAAGCCTGAGCGCCTGGAGCCTGTGCTCTGTGGCAGGGGAGGCCACCGCAGTGAGAAGCCCTCGCACTATGGCGAGGAGTGGCCCCCACTCGCTTCAACTGGAGAGGGCCCGCACACAGCAACGGAAGACCCAACAAAGCCAATAAATAAATTAATTAATTAATTTTTTAAAAAATGATGTGGTTTCAATCGAACAACTGGGACATGGGATTGAGGACTCGTAGAAGCTGGGAAAATGGACTAACAGACAGACATGTTTGTAAATCACACATCAATCAGGCCACTCCCTTTGTTCTATTCAGATCTAGATTAATAAATGAGTTTATCATCACTGTAGTCTTTCCTCAAGGGTCTGGCTCTCAGTTCCTACACTCCCTTCTCCTTCTCTTCCTCTCAGTTCCACCCAAACTTCTAGGCTTGCGACAATGAACTACTAGTCGGTAAACTCCTGGGGCAGATATCTTCATTTTGGTGTCCACCTTAGCATTGTTCTGATCACTGTACCAAAGCATTGTTCACTGCTCAGGGTGGGTGCTCAATACACGTTTGTTGAATTGCTTAACGAGAGTCAGAGAAGAACTGCAGAAATGGCACACGGCAGTCAGCTGCTCAACGAGGCGATGAAAAATCCAGTGCTATGTGGGTTTCTGAGCTCTGGCTCACCAGTAAGAGTCAGACCTTCCACCAGTATCCCCAGTTCTACCTTGGCTTACCATTACTGATTTCTGGGAGGTCAAACTTAGTGAAGTCCCACCACTGGAGCCGGTAGGTAGTATTGGCAATGTTACTGGCCACGGCAGACTGTCCATCACCAATCACTGCCCCTGGTTGGGGAGAAGACAAAGAGAGCACATTATAGTGTTTATCTATATGTTTCCATTGCAAACATGAGACAAAACTAGGATTAGTAGAAAAGGGAAAAAAGAATCACAACTAAGGCTGAAGAAAGCTGACAAGCCCTATCTGTCAAGTCTCTATCTCAGAGAAACCAGACATGTTTCTCAAGAACAATTCTACATGTAAATATAGTATAATACAATATAGTATAGTATAGTATAGTATAGTATAATATAAATCAGCCCCCCTTCCCATTATTACATAACATTTACTGAGTGCCAACAATGTGGCACGTACTGTATATATCCTATCTGGTAGGCTCACAATCTAAAGAGACAAATGGGTGTTCATAAAAATTCTGGGAAAGACACATGAAAAATGGTAGGACACCATTAACACAGAAAAGCATTCAGTCCCTGGATGTCTTTGTGGTAAGCAGCACCCTTTGGGAGAAAGCATCTCCTTTGTATATGACCTTCCTCCTAATAAAACATCTCAAAAGGAGGCTTCCCCCAGGGAAGAGGCAGCCAGCATTCAGCTGATAGGATAGAGAGAGACAGCAAAGAACAAATGAGGTAATATTTGTTAATCTCTTCTGGACCTCTGGCATGTAACACAATAGAAATTTATGAGCCTAGCTTTTCCCCCTCAGGATATTTTTATTAAGGCAGTATTTTATAACTCCTGCCCTGCCCCACCCCAGGAGAACTTCCTTGAATCCAGATTCACTTGTAACATCTCACAGTTTAACTTTCCCTGAGACATACACTTCTGTATGACATTTTTTTCCTTGGTAACCAATTAAATAAAAAAGGGATTTTTTTAAAACAGGGTGACACTTTAATTTGCAGTTGTATTTCATTTTACTTGAACATGTCATCTCTTCCTCCTCCTCCTTCCGAGGTGCATTTCATACACACCCACCCTTCTGATCAGACAGAGCCAAACCCTCTTGGGAGAATAGAACATTCTTATGTGCTACACAACCTAAATGGTACTCTCTGCTGCAAGTCAACTCTGACTTTGAGAAACTGAACTTGTTAGAGCTGACTAGCCTTGGAACAATGGACAGTTCTATACCCAGATTCTTCAGTATCACCATTTTCCTCCTCTGCATTTCACTGCAAGAGGGTCTTGTCTTTTTTTTTTTTTCCCTCCTTTTAGAACGCTGCATTTATTGCTCTGCTACTCCTGGTGTTTCCCTGTTCTTTCCTCAGATGGTCAAGAGGTTGTTCAGAGAGAAAATGTCCTCCATATAAGCTATGAAATATGAGAAAAGTAGTCTTCTCACTCTTCCTCAGTTGCTTCAGGCCATTGCATGAGAAGACTCTTTTTTAACATTAGTTTACTGATAGAGTCTTTGTCCCTGTTTCAATTTGTTAAGAAAGGTACAAACAATTCATTCCCAAGATGATGATACTTCTAGATTAAAATATCGTCAACATGGGCAGGACTGCCCCCATGGGGGTGAAAACTATTCATGGTGGGGGAAAAATCTTAGAGAGTACAATCCCCAGTCCCTGCCAAAGTACTGCAGTATATGAACAGATACACAGCATTATCTGTGATATTAAAATTTCATGGGAGGGGGGTGATTAGGGAAAAAGATGTCTAAAAAGGCTCCTTAGGAAGGTAATGATAAAATAAAGGTTGAGAAATACTGTTTTAGATAAACCAATACCATCCAAACAATACATTCTTTATAATCTTGCAGGTTCAAAGACATTGTTCAAAATGGTCATGATCTCTCTGAAGGCCTAAGAAAGACAGCATTTGAGGGTTCTGTCAATGACCCACTGACCTCAAATCCCTATTGAGGGGGCTTCCCTGGTGGCGCAGTCGTTAAGAATCCGCCTGCCATTGCAGGGAACACGGGTTCAAGCCCTGGCCTGGGAAGATCCCACATGTCGTGGAGCAACTAAGCCCGTGCACCACAACTGCTGAGCCTGTGCTCTAGAGCCCGTGCTCCACAACAAGAGAAGCCACCACAATGACAAGCCCACACACCGCAACAAAGAGTAGCCGCCGCTTGCCGCGACTAGAGAAAACCTGTGCACAGCAACGAAGACCCAACGCAGAAAAAAAAAAAAAAAATCCCTATTGAGGGCCCTGTGGCATATCGCTTAAATGAGGTAAATATATGCCTTTGCTTAAACTTTACAGAGAATTCTGTAATAATGATATCTGACTTGGGAAATTTTGCTGAACCTCTGGGTCATGAGGAGGGTAAGCTACCTATAGGACTTTCTTTTTGTAAATAAATAAATAAATTTATTTATTTATCCATCTATCCATCTATCTATTTATTGCTGTGTTGGGTCTTGGTTGCTGCGCGAGGGCTTTCTATAGTTGCAGCGAGCGGGGGCTACTCTTCGCTGCGGTGTGCGGGCTTCTCATTGTGGTGGCTTCTCTTGTTGCAGAGGATGGGCTCTAGGTGCATGGACTTCAGTAGTTGCAGCACGCGGGCTCAGCAGTTGTGGCTCGCGGGCTGAAGAGCACAGGCTCAAGCAGTTGTGGCACACAGGCTTAGTTGCTCCGCAGCATGTGGGATCTTCCTGGACCAGGGATCGAACCCATGTCCCCTGTATTGGCAAGTGGATTCTTAACCACTGCGCCACCAGGGAAGTTCCCCTATAGGGCTTCCTTAATAGGAACTTTCTTGAGTTTTCTAGGCCTCCTTGATAATGAAAATAACTTTTTAAATTCCAAGGTCCACTACTCAGGAAAGAATTATTCAGTTTTATTTGGACCCAGGCTCAATTCCATTGAGTTTATGAATTGTTCCTCTGGCTTGCTTATCTTTATCTAGATGGTTGATATCAGCCTCTGACCACCAGTCTCTCTCAAATGATTTTAGTTCCTTATAATTTCCTCCAACTTTTAACAGAATAGCATATAACCCAAAATGGAAGAAGGCAAGTTGATTTTCTTAGTATATGATGAAAGAAATGCTAGTTCCTAAGACAGGATACGAAAAAAATTGAAAAAACAAACCCCATATCGTAGGAGCTTAAAATCTGGGGGAGAGGACGAGAGCTACAAACAGGAAAACAGTTAAGGAAAATACCAGATGCTTTAAGAGCGCTGTGGATATATCTGCAACTGGAACAGAAATGACTGAGGCTCCAACTCACAGCTCCAGAAGCACCCTGTATATCCATGCCTCAGGAAACGTCTTCTGGAAAACAGCTGTGCAATAAAATAATCATGTATGGTTGAACTGTGTGGAAGAGACTAGGGAGGTAATTTCTGCCAGTGGTGCCAGAGTGTTAAGGAGGAATGGGGCCTGGCAGCAGGGAGAGTTGATTTTCAGCGCCGCGTAAACATAGATTAGGGAGCTAAAGATGCCAGCAACAGATTATTGTCACCAGGTTCTCTTCTGTAAGAGCTGCAGGCCAACTGAGCCTGTCTCTCAAGAAACATCAGGAAGAAAAAGTAGCACCCTATTAAAAAAAAAGCCCAACCATTTAACAGGCCTCTGGCTACTAAGCTCAAGGTACAGGAAATGTGCCAGAATGAATTAATGGACTGACCCACAAAGTATTTACATAGGAGGCACTTAGCCTTGGAAACCAAATCCTGACAGAATGCTGAGGGATTTCTGAGGGATCAAGGTTTTCTCAGTAATAACAGAATGGAACAAGCTAGACTCAGGGTTTCTCAACCTCCACTATTGATATTTTGGGTCAGATAATTCTTTGTTTAGCGGGTAGGGTGGGTCTTGTGCACTGCAGGATGTTTAGCAGTACCCCTGGCCTCTTCCCACTAGATGCCAGTAGTCACCCAGTTGTGACCACCAAAAATGTATCCAGACATTGTCAAATGTTCCCTGGGGATCAAAATCATTCCTGGTTGGGAAACTCCAAGTTAGATAAATACAGCCTACATTTTACTCCAAGATAGGTGCTCTTAGGAAGCACTACTACTGGAATGCTTGCTGCTAAAGGCACCAAAACTGTTGGAGATACTGATTTTGGAGAGAAACCAATAAAAGGCACAGCATTATACAAATATTCCTTTAGCAAACTTCCAGTTTTCCATTTCTGCCATGGATTAGAGTTTGGCTTGAACTGGGATCTCATGTGTCTGTTTTTAACATTGTTTCTGAGAATACGGGCTTCAGAATCAGATGGACCCGATTTTGACTCTTCCTGCTAGTACCTATATTAGTATCACTTTGTGTAAATCAATCTCTCTGAACCTCAGTTTCCTTATCTGTAAAAAGATAATAAAAATCCTTTCAACTTATAGGGCTATTTGGAAAACTTACTGAAATAATAATTGTAAAGTGATGGCAAATAGTAAGTGTCTAATAAATGACCACCATTAAAATTATTTAATCATTTACTCCAATCTCTGTATGCTTCTCCTCTATAGGTATAGCTCTGGAGTCAACAGCTCATAGACAGAGGTTCTTTTGTAAGAGACTGGCCCAAATAATGTGCCAGGACCAAGGAAGAGAAGCACTTCATTTCAGAATTAAGAGCAAATGCATAGGACCCAGACTCCTTAGTAATGTTCTCCTTGAAAAAAAGCTTAGGCCAAGATAGACCACATTCTGGTCCACAAAACACACTGTAACAAATTTAAAAGAACTGAAATCATACAAAGTATGCTGTCAGAACACAAGGAAATTAAACTAGAAATCAGAAACAGAAAGATAACTTGAAAAATCTCTAAATACTTGGAGATTAAGCAACACACTTTAAGTAACACATGGCTCAAAGAAGACATCGCAAGAGAAATTTTAAAATATTTTTTTCTTTCTTTCTTTTATTTTTTTGCGGTACGCGGGCCCCTCACTGTTGTGGCCTCTCCCGTTGCGGAGCACAGGCTCCGGATGCGCAGGCTCAGCGGCCATGGCTCATGGGCCCAGCCGCTCCGCGGCATGTGGGATCTTTCCGGACCGGGGCACGAACCCGTGTTCCCTGAATCAGCAGGCGGACTCCCAACAACTGCGCCACTAGGGAAGCCCTAAAATATTTTTAACTAAATGAAAATACAACTAATTAAAATTTGTGGGATGTAGTGAAAGCAGCGTTTAGAGGGAATGTTACTGCTTTGAATGCACATACTAGAAAAGAAGAAAGATCTAAAATCAATAATTTAAACTTCCACTTTAGGAAACAAAAAGAAGAGCAAATTAAATCCAAAGTAAGCAGAAGAAAAGAAATAATCAAAATTAGAGCAGAAATCAGTGAGACTGAAAACAGGAAATCAACAGAGAAAAAAGAAATCAATGAAATCAAAAGCTGGTTCTTTGAAAGGACCAATAAAATCAATAAACCTTTAGCCAGGCTAACAAAGAAAAAAAGAGGGAAGATACAAATTATTAATACCAGAAATGAAAGACAAGCTATCACTACTGATCCCATGGACACTAAAAGGATAGTAAAGGACTATTATGAACAACTCAAGGCCCACAAGTTTGATAAGCTAGGTGAAATGGACCAATTCCTTGAAAGACACAGACTACCAAAATTGACACAAGAAGAAACAGATGTTCTGAATAGGCCTATATCTATTACACTGAATCAATCATTAAAAACCTCTTAAGACAGAAAGTGCCAGGCCCAGGTGGGTTCATTGGTAAATTCTACCAAACACCTAAGGAAGAAATTACACCAAATCTCCATAATCTCTTCAAGAAAACAGAAGTGGGACTGCTTCTGAGGCCAGCACTACCCTGATACCAAAACTGGACAAAAACATTGAAGAAAGGAGAACTACAGTCTAATATCTTTTATGAACACAGAAGTAAAAATGCTCAACAAAATGTTGGCAAATTGAATATAATAATGTATAAAAAAAAAAGTTACACACTATGACCAAATGGGGATTTATTCCAGTAGGCAAGGCTGGTTAAACATTTCAAAATCAGTTAATAATATGATACATCACATCAACAGGATAAAGAAGAAAACTCATATGATCATATCAATAGATACAGAAAAGGCACCTGACAAACTCTAAAACCTATTTTTGATAAAAACTATCATCAAACTGGGAAGAGTGGGGAACTTCTCAAGTTGATAAACAATGTCTACAAAAAACCCATAGCTACATTTAAAGGTGAGAAACGACAGTTGACCCTAGAAAAACATATGCGTTTGAACGATGTGGGTCCATTAACATGCAGATTTTTTCAATAAATATGTATACAGTACTACATGATTTGCAGTTGGCTGAATCCAGCGTGTGGAACAGTAGATATGGAGGGCTGACTGTAAAGTTATACATGGATTTTCAACTGTGCGGGGGTCAGAGTCCCTTTCTCCCCACATTGTTCAAGGGTTAACTGTATATGCTTTCCCCCTAAGACTGGGAACAAGCAAGGATGTCTCCTCTCACCATTCCTCTTCAACACTGTACTGGAAGCCTACTTAATGCAATAAGACAAGAAAAGTAAGTAAGAGGTATACAGATTGGAGAAGAAGAGATAAAACTTTCTTTGTTCACAGATAACATAATTGTTTATGTAGAAAATCCCAAAGAATAAAACAACAAGCAAAAAACAAAACCTCCTGGAACTATTAAGTGATTATATTAAGTTGCAAGATAGAAGTCAACTGCTTTCCTATATGCCAGCAATGAATAAATAAATAAATGGAATTGGAATTTGAAGTTAAAAATACAATATCATTTATATTAGCACCAAAAAAAATGAAAACCTTAAGTATAAATCTAACAAAACATGTACAAGATCTATCTGATGAAACAAATCACAAAAGATCTGAAAAAATATTGGAGAGATACTCCATGTTCATGGATAGGAATATTTAGCACTGTTAAGATGTCAATTCTTCCTAACTGGATCTATAGATTCAATGCAATCCCAGTCAAAATCCTAGAACATTACTTTGTGAATATCAAAAAAACTGATTCTAAAGTTTATCTGGAAAGGCAAAAGATCCAGAATAGCCAACGCAATATGCAAAGAAAGAACAAATTTGGAGGACACTATCTGACGTCAAGACTTACTATAAAGCTACAGTCATCAAGATAGTGTGGCATTGGTGAAAGAATATGTCTATTCTAGATCTATGTCTAGACCTATTCTTGATCTATGTCTAGACCAATGGAACAGAAAAGAGAGATCAGAAATAAACCCACACAAATATAGTAAACTGATCTTTGACAAAGGAGCAAAGGCAATTCAATAGAGAACTGAATCTCTTCAAAAACAGTACTGAAACAACTGGATATCCATATACAAAACTATAAAATAAACCTAGACACAAACCTTACACTTTTCAAAAAATTAACTCAAATTGGATAGACCTAGACGTAAAACACAAAACTCTAACTCCTAGGAGATAATATAAGAGATAATCTAGGTGACCTTGGGCTTGGCAAAGACTTTTAAGATACAACACCAGAAGTACAATCCATGAAAAGAAAAAATTGACAAATTTTACTTCATTAAAATGAAAAACTTTTGCTCTGTGAAAGACACTGTTAAAGAGAATGAAGAGACAACAGTCTGGCAGAAAATCTTTGCAAAACACTTAACTGATAAAGGACTGGTATCCAAAATATACAAAGAACTCTTAAAACTCAACAATAACAAAAAACCCAATTAAAAAATGGGCAAAGGATCTAAACAGACACCTCACCAAAGAAGATATACAGATGGCACATAAGCATATGAAAAGATGCTCAACATCATTCCTCATCAGGGAACTGCAAATTAAAACAACAAAGAGAAACCACTACACGATTGTCAGAATCGCTGAAATCCAAAACACTGATAACACCAAATGCGGAACAGGATGTGAAACAACAGGAACTCCCATTCCTTGCTGGTGGGAATGCAAAATGGTACAGCCACTTTGGAAGACAGTTTGGCAGTTTCTTGCAAAACTAAACATACTCTTACCATATGATCCAGCAATCATGCTCCTTGGTATTTACACAAATGAGTTGAAAGCGTTATGTCCACACAAAACCTACACAGAGATGTTTATAGCAACTTTATTTGTAACTGCCAAACCTTAAAAGCAACCAAGATGTCCTTTAATAGGAGAATGGATAAATAAACTGTGGTACATCCATACAATGGAATACTATTCAGTTCTAAAAAGAAATGAGCTATCAAGCCATGAAAAAACATGGAAGAAATTTAAGTATATATTATTAAGTGAAAGAAGCAAAAAGCTATATATTGTATGATTCTAAACTATATGTCATTCTGGAAAAGCCAAAACTGTGGACACAGTAAAGATCAGTGGTTGCCAGGAGTTTGGGGGGGAGAGAGGAATGTACAGGTGGAGCACAAGGAGACTTTTTTTGTCGCAGTGAAACTATTTTGTACGGTACTATAATGGTGGATCATGTCACCATATTTTTGGCAAAACCCACAGAATTTACAACACTAACAGTGAACCCTAATGTAAACTATGGACTTTGGGTGATAATGATGTTTCAAGGTTGGTTCATGGATTATAACAAATGTATCACTCTGGGGCAGGATGCTGATGGTGGGGGAGGCTATGGGTGTGTGGGGAGGGAGGAAGGTATATGGGAGCTGTCTGTACTTTCAACTTAATTTTTCTGTAAACCTAAGACTGCTCTAAAAAAAAGTCTATTAATTTAAAAAGAGAGAGAGAGAGAGAGCCCAAGACTCTCATTCATGTTCTAGGAAACGGTGGAAAGAGCGGCTGTCCATAAGCATACTGTTAGTCATAGCAGTTCACTTTCCACCTCACAACCACAGAGCTCTTCTTCTGGAGCCTCAGAGCAAAAGAGTAAATGAAGATTATTCTGACAAAAGACAAAATGAAAGGGAAAAGAAACTTGAATCCAGTGATCCTGGCCAACCATCAGAAAACAACCATGGAGGGCTTCCCTGGTGGCACAGCAGTTAAGAATCCGCCTACCAATACAGGACACGGGTTCGAGCTCTGGGCCAGGAAGATCCCACATGCCGCAGAGCAACTAAACCCGTGCACAACTACTGAGCCTGTGTTCTAGAGCCCGCAAGCCACAACTACTGAGCGCGTGGGCCACAACTACTGAAGCCTGCGTGCCTAGAGCCCGTGCTCCGCAACAAAGAGAAGCCAGTGCGATGAGAAGCCCACGCACCACAACAAAGAGTAGCCTCCACTCATTGCAACTAGAGAAAGTCCGCGCATAGCAATGAAGACCCAATGCAGCCAAAAATAAATAAATAAATTTATATTAAAAACAAAAAACAAAAAACCTTCTCTTCTTTAAAAAAAAAAAAAAGAAAAGAAAACAACCATGGCAAAAACCAAACTGCTAAGTCTCATTCTCTGAGTCCTGTGTTCAACTTGCAGGCTGGAAGCGTTGGGAATATGTCTAGGGATAAAATTTTAATAGTCATGACAGTCACATGGTAGGTGAGCTCTACCAAGTCTGCATACATCTTTCTACCTCTGCTTCTCTCAGACTCTTCTCTCCTGTTCCTTGGAAAGGAGAATCAGGGACCCTTTTTTCCAAAACAGCTTTTTAGGCTCTCTCCAAGATCTGTTCTAGGAGCAGGGATATGAAGAGTATGATTCAACAGTACAGCGAAAATATGCAACAATAGGAATCATTAGCAAATCTATCAGAAAAGCTAATTCGGGAGGTTAAAGAAGGGCAAGTTACAAAGAAGGAAGCGATTAAATTATATCTCAGTCCTATAAAATTGCTGCATTTGAGGCGGCCTAATTCAGAACAGCCGTCTGACTGTGCTGCTGCTGGGAAGGCAGAATAAGAATGGGGCTGGGGGCGAAAACACGTATCAGCCGAGAAACACAGTTACTCTTCTGCTTGGTTGTGATATGAAGCCAAGAACCAGCTTGCTAATTGGTCAGCAGAACTGAAACTAGAAACCCCAGGGCAGATCCAACTGAAGAACTAAGCAACTTTTCAAAATTCTTCTTAGAGAGCCAGCCACAAAAGACCACAAATTGTATGATTCCATTTACATGAAATGTCTAGAATAGGCAAAGCAACAGTCAAAAAGTAGATCAGAAATTGCCTAGGGCTGGAGTGGGCAGGGGAAGTGGAGGGGGGAGGGGGAAGTGACTGCTAATGGGCATGGGGTTTTTTACAAGGTGATAAAAATGTTCTGAAATACATAGATAGTGGCAATGATTGCACAACTCTGTGAATATACTAAACACCACTGAATTGTACACTTAAAATAGGTGAACTATACAGTATGTGAACTACATCTCAATAATGCTATTATTAAAAAACAGTATTCAATATAACTTTTGTTCAATTTATGAAGTAAAATATGGCAATTCCACTTTTGGTAGCCCTTCATACTTCTTTAATAATTTAAGAGTATTGGTGAGCATCTTTTTGTTCCATATTTGTTTACTGGCTCATTTTATTTCTTTTACTGTGCACTGCTTACCCGCACCTTTTGTGTATTTTTAAGTTTTTTTGTTTTTTTATAGATTGTCTGAGTTCTTTGTAAATAATAAATTGGTTTCTGTCCATGAAAAATAATTCTTAGAGCAATACAACACAGGATTATTTGGACATAAAAAGCATTCTTCATAAGTATATATTGAATGGCATCCTAGGAAGAATACTTATTCCTCTTTCCAGAAAGCTTTATTTAAATGCAGTCTTTAGGAACTTCCCTGGTGGATCAGTGGTTAAGAATCTGCCTGCCAATGCAGGGGACACGGGTTTGAGCCCTGGTCCAGGAAGATCCCACATGCCGCGGAGCAACTAAGCCTGTGCACCACAACTATTAAGCCCACGCACCTAGAGCCTCTGCTCTGCAACAAGAGAAGCCACCACAATGAGAAGCCTGTGCACCGCAACGAAGAGTAGCCCCCGCTCGCCACAACCAGAGAAAGCCCACACAGCAATGAAGACCCAATGCAGCCAAAAATAAATAAATAAATTTTTTTAAAAAAAAATGCAGTCTTTAAATCTGTTCCATGAAGGAGTATATAACTAAGCATGTTGTAACTCTCACTTTATCACCTTATCATCAATTTAAAAAGTCTCATCCAAGATCATAGTCAACTATTCTATAGCCTGGGGACCTGGAAAGAGTTCCTGGTGGCAAATAACAAGACTTCCTCCAAGGGTAGATGTTTCTCTTAGTTCTCATTTATGGTTTTGACATTGAGGAAAATGACCAAACTATATGTAGTTTGTTTAAAAATAACAGCTTTATTATGATATAATTCACATATCATATAATTTACCTAATTAAAGCATATAATTTAAGGGGTTTTAGTATATTTCACAATTGTGCAACCATTATCAAAATCAAATTTACAACAACCGTCACTACTACCTAATTTCAGGATATTTTCATCATTCCCTAGCTTCCAAAATACCTTACCCATTAGCAGCTACTCCCCTCCCCTCTGCCCCACTCCCTCCCTTGCCCTAAGCAAGGGAAGAGATTAGTGAATCTATTTTCTGTCTGTATAATTTTGCCTCTCTTGGACATTTCATGTGAATGGAATCATACAATAAGTGGCTGTTTGTGTCTGGCTTCTTTCATTTAGCATAATTTTTTCAAAGTTCATCCATGTTTTAGCATTTATCAGTACTTCATTCCTTTTTATGGTCGAATAATGTTCCACTGTATGTTTTTATAACTGAACCACAGGTTCACATGAGATTAAGATAATAGTTTTTATTTATAGAAAACACACTGCATGGAACCTAGCAATCATAAAAGTGTTGAGGGAAACAGATTTATGTCCTTCCAAAGGAAGGAAAAAGTAGGCTTTCAAAGATCAATTCTGGGGTCTTCCCTGGTGGCGCAGCGGTTAAGAATCCGCCAATGCAGGAGACACGGGTTTGAGCCCTGGTCCTGGAAGATTCCACATGCCGCGGAGCAACTAAGCCCGTGTGCCACAACTACTGAGCCTGTGCTCTAGAGCCCGTGAGCCACAACTACTGAGCCCACATGCCACAACTACTGAAGCCCACACGAAGCCACCGCAATGAGAAGCCTGCCCGCTGCAACAAAGAGTAGCCCCTGCTCACCGCAACTAGAAGAAAGCCCACGCGAAGCAATGAAAACTCAACGCAGCCAAAAATAAATTAAAACAAAACAAAACAAAACAATTCTGAATATATCACCTATAGCTGAAGCGAGTCTTTGCTTTTTTCTGAGGCTAAAAGATAAGAGGAGTATTAGGGGACATCATTTTCTGTAAAAACACCAAAATAAAACCCCACTACTCTGTTCTCTGTATCTACATGTTTGGTTTGGTTTGGTTTGGTTTGTTCACTTATTTTTGTTTTATTTTTTATATTCCACACATGAGACTTATATAATGTTATAAACCAATGTTACCTCAATAAAAAATAAATTAAAACAAAAAAAGACCCCCCAAAATATCATATGGGTGACTATAATTATGACATAGGAAATATTCTCAGTAAGGTATGTGGTCTATCAGACTTAGGCTGTTTAATAACTGCTCTAACTGGTCAATGAAACTGATGTTGAGATCAACCATTATATGGTAAAGATCCGAAATATATATATATATACATATATACACACACACACACACACACACATAAAATTTTCCCCTCCCTCAGCTTCACTGTGCAGCTTGCAGGAACCTGCGCCCTCGGCAGTGAAAGTGTGGAGCCCTAACCATTGGACCACCAGAGAATTCCCAGGTCCGAAACATATTTAACATAAATTAAAGGGTAAGTATTTTGTAGATACAGATGTCATTGACTATATGTGTCCCTTTTTTTGGGGGGGCCGCACCCTGCAGCTTGTGGGGTTTTTAGCTCCCCAACCAGGGATCGAATCTGGGCCCTAGGCAGTGAGAGCACGGAGTCCTAACCACTGAACCGCCAGAGAATTCCTGACTATACGTGCTCTTAGCAGGAATTGGGTCCCTAAACCAACATAATTTTATTGTCCAGTAAACTCCTAAAGGCTCTAAAGCTCCTGCTCATAAAAACAAGGGTAGCATTAGTCCACATACAAATCATGAACTTTAGGAGCAGACCCAAGAAAGAATTGTTGAGGTCAAAGGCATTAGATGAGGCCAACAAAATAATAAATTATATAGCCTGTGAACTCAACAAGGATATTAGTAAGGCCTGGAATACAGATACTGTGCAAGGAAGGGGAAAGAAACAGCTATGAAAGATTTCTACGCATCACAGTGTCGTCGAAATTTTTCTCAAAACAACAATTCAAACCAGGATTATGTGGCCATAGCAGAGTAAGCTTTGTAACAGGCCAAGAGGAGGAAGAGAAATTAACCTGATGGTCATTAGGGCCAGAGCAGTGGATAGAGCCTTCCTATCTGGAGTAAGTAGTACACAGAATCTGATATTAGCTTTTCTAAAAATTGTGGCAAAAAGCACATAACATAAAATTTACCATCTAAGCCATTTTTAAGTGTACAGTTAGTTACAGTTACAGTTCAGTAGTGTTAAGTATATTCACATTGTTGTGAAACAGAACTTTTTCATCTTACACTTACAAACCTGAAACTCTATACCCGTTAAACAACTTCCCTTTTCACTCTCCCCTCAGACCACAATTCTTTCTGTTTCTATGAATCTGACTACTTTAGATACCTCATATAAGTGGAAACACGTATGTAGTATTGGC
The DNA here is from genome assembly GCF_003676395.1 of Aethalodelphis obliquidens. Classification (NCBI taxonomy): domain Eukaryota; kingdom Metazoa; phylum Chordata; class Mammalia; order Artiodactyla; family Delphinidae; genus Aethalodelphis; species Aethalodelphis obliquidens. Next base: position 3,610,329 of record NW_020837958.1, on the reverse strand, counting down.
ATTCGTTTTTAATGTGTCTTAAAAGAGAGAATGCACAGTGCTTCCCTGGTGGTGCAGTGGTTAAGAATCTGCCTGCCAATGCAGGGGAGATGGGTTCGAGCCCTGGTCCGGGAAGATCCCACATGCCGCAGAGCAACTAAGCTCATGTGCCACACTACTGAGCCTGAGCTCTAGAGCCCGCGTGCCACAATTACTGAACCTCATATGCCACAACTACTGAAGCCCGTGCGCCTAGAGCCCGTGCTCCGCAACGAGAAACCACCGCAATGAGAAGCCCGCGCACCGCAACGAAGAGTAGCCCCCACTCGCTGCAACTAGAGAAAGTCCGCACGCAGCAACGAAGACCCAACGCAGCCAAAAAAAAAAAAAAAAAGTAAAATAAAATAAATAAATTTATATAAAAAAAAGAATGCACAACTAGATAGCGCACACATAAAGTCATTCACAGACATGGTGTGAAATCAGTCATATTCAAACCTACAGGTGGTCCTTAGGTCTGATGGGAGAATGTAACTTCTAGGCCTGGCATGGCCATTTCCCCTTAAAAAGCCATTCCAAAAAAAAAAAAAAAAAAAAGTCATTCAAAGAGGTCAAACAGAGCACAGGGCTCATGCCAATAGTCCTAGAAAGCTCCAGAAAGTCCAAAGGTGGTGGGGCTGCCACAAGACTACTTTGCTTCCCAATTCAGAGATCGTCAATGATTAAATCACGGTGCCTTGTTGGTACCAGTGTCAGCAGGAGTTCAGCAAAGCATCACCAGCCTAAAGCAAAGGAGTAAGCTGCTCTTCACTGGGTCCTCACTCCTTCCTCCTATCACATTAAAACCCAGGATTAATCTTGACTGTTGGCAGGGTGACTGGTACCTGCTAGCTCTCTGAAGTCAAGCTAAGATGCTCCTGCGTGGGTAGATGAAGACGTTGAGGCCTGTTTTCATCACCCATTCTGTAGACCTCCCCTTCTTCGATATGTATGTCCTAATGAAGCAATTATCTACACTTACACTAATGATGTAATTGGGAAAAGTAATTATGAAAGCAGAACATCCATTTTCAAAGAAATGAATATCATTACCTTTCTTCCACCCACAAACATTATTTAAGACAAACACAAATAAGCTCACAAGAACACATGCTACCGAAAGATATTTAGGAACAGCATTCCAAACCCCAATGTGTTCAGGAGAAACGGAGGAAAAAAAAGCCCAACAACCCCAAAACAAAAACAAAAAACCTTGCGTTGACTCCCACCAGGCAGGGATTTCCTCAAAGCCTCTACTTCTGACTGAAGACATGCAGGTGGATGAGAGTATTAAGAATTACTCTACCTCCACTTCCACATCCCCCACAACCTGGCATTTCCTATATTTAGGTCCTAGCAACCTCTGCTGCTGGAAGGACACTGGCTTAGGCAGGTCCCTGAGTGAAGCCAGGAAAGGAGTCCGGAAAGCTGTCATCATCTCACCATTGCACAACGGGGCTGCTTACAGTGGGTGCCTGAGCAGCAGACGGATGGGCAGAGATGGGGTGGGGGGAGGCGGGGAAAAGTACTGAGGGAGATAAGAGGTGAGAGAGAAAGATAAAGAGAGCGACTGACCGACTCAAACACTGAACAGCTCTCACCAATCACCTGTCTTAGATTGCTGAGGCTCCTGCGGCTTTTATTGTTTGGTGGAAGCACAAGTGAGAAGAATTGGACCAGAGGGTCTTGGGCTTGTCAGCAGCAGGAGGGAAACGACCTTTACTGCTGCAAAGAGGATGCAAATTTCAAAAGCCTAAAATCTGCAATGAAGGGAAATGGAAATGTGCTGAACGTGGGTTTGACTGGCAGCTTTCCTCATCTGCCGATCACAGGGTAATAAACACTGGGAGATGGCAGAAATGAAGACAAATGCTTTCAGCAGCACCATTCCCCACCCGCCCCTCCTCTTACGCCCCCACTCAGCACATGACAAGAGAGTTAAAGCAAGAAAATAAATCAGCTTCTCAACCAACTCTTTTGTTAAAACTTTCCTTACAGGCCACCTACACGTGAATTATTGCTCTATGAGCCTACATTCTCATTAGGAGGCCCAGTTTGTAAAGGGTGAAAAGCTCCTGTCAAATCACACCTGTACATTTCGGGGTATGGCATTACTGGGCTGAGTCAGTTGGGGCCAGCATATAAGAAAGAGGCCACAGGCTGCTCCCAGAGGGGAAGGCACAGAGGCCCCAAGCCTCTGAGACTCTAACTCAAGCCTGGCTCACTCAGTTTAGAGGAGACTCGAGCTCCAAGGACAGCATGGTGTCACTTCACTGCAATCACTGCCACATTACTATTTACCCAGGGACAGAAAGGCTGAGTAAGCTCTGAGGGCCAACAAAGAAGCCCCTTGGGCTTGGAGGGCAAAGGTGAAGTTAGATCAAAAAGTGGATACAGAATACAATACTCAGTCTTGACTGTCAACTGCACATTCACTTTGGAGTGAAGGAAACTTCTATAAGGTCGAGGATCATATGGGTTTCCTGCAAGTTAGTGCAAGAGAAATATTGCATATTTTAGGACTTGCGACACTGAGATAAAGCATCCAGCTGACTTAGTTTTTGTAAAGGGACTAGGGTTTTTTGAGTAAGGTCAAAAGGTTAGTAATTCCTAATCCATGTGGCGGCAGCTGCTTAAAGGAAGATGGTTGAGCATTTTGTAAAAACTACATCCTGATTATGCTAAAAGTGAGCCTGACAAAAATCTTAGTAACTAGATCCTTTAAGATACTCAAAAAGACATTCTGTCCTACTGGCCCAGCCTGGCTGTTTTTTTCCAGATCAGAGGTGGAAAAAAGATTCTAGACCTTTGTTCTAAAGTGCAGGCACCAACTGGTGGAAAGTCTGGAGCAAAAATAAGTGGGAGAGACCTTGGTAAATGGGCCTGTTTCAAACCACAAACTGCTCGGAAACGTGAGTAGTCCCCAGAGCCAGGCATGTGCTCTGGGATCCTGGGAGAACAACACTTGTCACATAAAGATAGCTAATTTGAAATAGTTTCTAATTAAAATCCACTGTTCAGACATTAATATCAGGCACAAAGTGGAAAAGCATTATTAACAAGCCCCATATTGAGATACTGCTTAGAAGGATGCACCTAGAAGCTAGACAACAATCTGGATAAAATCTAAATAAAATCTCACCTCCTTCTGGAAGCTTTTCAGAATTCGGGAGAAATCCCTCCCCACACAGCATTAGCCATTTTCATAACACAAAACATTTGTCATCTTGTAGGTTACCTGTATATAAAGTCTGCAATGAGTTCAAGTGTTTGTATCTCTGTGTACACTTAGCCATCAATTTTCAGTTGATACTGCCTGGTCTCTTTCTTCTTTAAGATAGTGAACTCCTTGAGAGAAGGGGGTCAACTTTTCACTTAAATTTTAAATATTGTACAGTCGCAGAACTTAGAATTTTGCCATTCATACAGTTACAAAGCGTGAGGAGCACCAATGGGAGCTGCAAGGAAGGTCACTGCTAGCCTTATGAACTGTCCTTCCACAAGTGAGAAGACATGCCCTAGACAGTCCTTACTATCTATATCTATTATAGGGACAGGCTGAATTATAAAGAACCAAATCATATGTTAATTTTCAGTCCAGTATATACATCCAGGAATGGGACTAAGCAATTACAGTTTGCAAAAAGAGCATGTCTTTAATTATAAATAAACTGAAACATCCATCGAGAAAAAAACAGCTTAACAAACTATGGTCAATTATACTATAGAACACCATTCAGCCATCCAAGAGAATAAAGTAGATCTATATGTACCGACACAGAAAGATGTCCTTGATATATTGTTCTGTATGATCCCATCTCTATAAAAAAACAAAATGAAGAAAAAAATAGGTATATAAATATATATGTGTGTGATGAGGCATAGAGAAAAATTTGGAAAGATATACTCCAAAGATGGTGAACTCCTTGAGAGAAAGGGGTCAACTTTATACTTAAATTTTAAATACTGTACAGTCGCAGGACTTAGAATTCCCTTTGGGGAATGGGACTGAGGATACGAGTAGTGAGGAGAGACTTAAGCATTTTACAGTACATATTTTGACATTAGCTGAATTACAATGGACCTGTTTGGTTTTGGGGTTTGTTTTTTTTTTGCGGTATGCGGGCCTCTCACTGTCGTGGCCTCTCCCGTCGCGGAGCACAGGCTCCGGACGCACAGGCTCCGGACGCACAGGCTCAGCGGCCATGGCTCACGGGTCCAGCCGCTCCGCGGCATGTGGGATCCTCCGGGACCGGGGCATGAACCCGCGTCCCCTACATCAGCAGGCAGACTCCCAACCACTGCGCCACCAGGGAAGCCCAGTTTTGGGTTTTTTTTAAACAAGATTTAAAAGGGAAAACAGGAAGAGTGAGAAGTTACCTTTATAATGATCTATGGAAAACTTGTACGTTTTACCATTTAATATCCCCTATATTCAACATATACATTTATTTGTTCTATGAAGCTAATTGGTTGAAGGACTTGAGAAAAACTCCTTGATCCTGGGTTTGCAATAAAATTCAAAAACCTCAAGTTTTCCATTTTTACCAAGTGACAGTCAGAATGATACTCTGAGATGCCCTTCATACATCTAAGAAGAGGGTTATGTCTTTGGTAACCAATAAATCTGTGCTATTTGACTAAAAAGGAGTCAGAACAATTCCACCTCTGGGTGAATATCTTACAAAAAATGCTACAGATGTACACAAGGACATATGTCAAGGAAGTTCAAGGCATGTTGTTATAGTAAAAATCTAGAAAGTTTCATGTTCTTCAATAGGGAATAATGTATATAAATGAATACTGGGCAACAATTAAAAGGAACAAACCAAATCAATCAAACTGTGTCATTGTGGATTGATGAAAAACATAATATTGAATTATAAAAGTTGTAAAAATGATACATATGGTATGATACCATTTATAAAAATACAACTCTTAAAACACAAAGCAGGGCTTCCCTGGTGGCGCAGTAGTTAAGAATACACCTGCTAATGCAGGAGACACAGGTTCGAGCCCTGGTCCGGTAAGATCCCACATGCCGCGGAGCAACTAAGCCTGTGCGCCACAGCTACTGAGCCTGTGCTCTAGAGACCGCGAGCCACAAGTATTGCAGCCCGTGTGCTTAGAGCCCATGCTCCAAAACAAAGAGAAGTCTCCGCAATGAGAAGCCTGCACACTGCAACAAAGTGTAGCCCCTGCTCGCCGCAACTAGAGAAAGCCCGCGCCCAGCAATGAAGACCCAACGCAGCCAAAAATATAAATAAATTAAAAAAAACAAACACAAAGCAATGATATTTTACTAACATATTAAGTTATAAAAGAGGGACTGCAATTATATAAACCAAATTCATGATAGAGGCTGCCTCTAGGTAGAACGGGAAATATAATTATGGACGTCAAAGGGAACTTCGACTTTATCTAAAAAGATTTTATTTTTAAGAATTGAGGGGGGTGCTCGCTTCGGCGGCACATATACTAAAATTGGAACAATGCAGAGAAGATTAGCATGGCCCCTGCGCAAGGATGACACGCAAATTCGTGAAGTGTTCCACATTAAAAAAAAAAAAAGAACTGAGGGGGGAAATTCCCTGGAGGCCCAGTGGTTAGGGCTCCCCGCTTGCACTGCAGGGGGCATGGGTTCGATCCCTGGTCGGGGGAACTAAGATCCTGCATGCTGCGTGGCAGCCAGAAAAAACAAAAAAGAATTGAGGCAAGCAGGGCAAACTGTTAACAACTATTAAATCTTGGTGTGGCGGCACAGATGCTTGTTATATATTTGTGTGCCTGTATGTATGTATTTATACTTCTTTATATTAAAAAAATTTCTCACTATTGAAGGGAGGGAGAAAGGGGATAGGAGGGAAGTAAACAAGCAAGAAGCTGGGGACACAAGGTAAAGACCTTTATTTTAAATGCTTCCCCACAATCTCAAGCCTTGTCCAACAAAGAACGGGTGAGGCAGCAATTGGCTAAAGTGAAATACTCTGGGATGTGGAGTCCCACTAAATTCCAAAGGTGGGCAGAGATGGCCATATTCCGTTTACTTGGAATTCTTGACATGAAAGATTTCTCCCACAGAAACATATCCTGTGTCTCACTGAATCAAGTTTATACCATGTAAAGCCTGAGCTACTGCACTGGTGAAACCATCCAGCAGGCAGCTATGAATGGCATATGGTCACACAAACTTTGTACCCAACAAAAGCGGAGGCTCTAAGGCCATAGGCTTCCTGGGTTCACACTAGGAACAGTCTGTCTGCACAGATGAAATGTACAAACAGATGCCCAGCCCTAATTAAGCTTTTCTCTTAGATGCCACCTTAAAACATCTTACCAGGGCTTCCCTGGTGGCGCAGTGGTTGAGAGTCCGCCTGCCAATGCAGGGGACACGGGTTCATGCCCCGGTCCGGGAAGATCCCACATGCTGCGGAGTGGCTGGGCCCATGAGCCATGGCTGCTGAGCCTGCACGTCCAGAGCCTGTGCTCCGCAACGGGAGAGGCCACAGCAGTGAGAGGCCTGCGTACCACAAAAAAAAAAAAAAAAAAAATCTGACCTTGAAGAAACCTAAGATTTATTTTTAATGTCAGGTTAGATAAATTTCTGAGACAGGCCTGTGGCAAAATTCTAGTTTTTGAAAGGGATATTTCACAAGGGAAAGCAAAGGAGTTTAAGATATGTTTTAGTCTCTTCCTTTCTGCCAGAGCTGCTGAGATAAACTCCTAAGGAAACACTGGGCCTGCTATCACTCTTCAGGGATGCCTGAAAGCCAGTGAGCATGATGGTACCCTTACCTTTTAAAGACGAACTCTGTCCGTAGTCATCATAAAGAATGCATGACAACATGCAAACTTCTCTATAGGCCACTTAGGGTGTGAGTAAGTAACATCATGAAAGAATCTTGCAGTTACCACTAAGCTATGGGCCCTTGTCCTTTACAAAACCATCTATCTATCTTCCTCTCCACTCTCCTCACTCCAATCCATCTTTTTTTTTTTTTTTTTTTTTTTTTGCGGTACGCGGGCCTCTCACTGCTGCGGCCCCTCCCGCTGCGGAGCACAGGCTCCGGACGCGCAGGCTCAGCGGCCACGGCTCACGGGCCCAGCCGCTCCGCGGCATGTGGGATCTTCCCGGACCGGGGCACGAACCCGTGTCCCCTGCATCGGCAGGCGGACTCTCAACCACTGTGCCACCAGGGAAGCCCTAAAAGCAGAGTTTTAATTGTGTCACTCATCTGCTCAAAAATCTCTAATGGCTCCTCGTTGCCTAAACTGAGCTTGGTTCCTTGGTTTGTTATTCAAGGCCCTCAACAATCTGTCTGCCATCTACATTTCTGTGCTTATCTCTTACTGCTCATTAGTCATGTGTTTCTGGAAATATGTTTTAAATATATCTCCACTTTTATACTTTGCTTCATACTGTTCCTACTATCTAGACTCTTTCCTCTCTCTCCTAACAAATGTTTCCTAAAATTCCCCCAACCCCCATCCCTGATCAAGGACTCTCCCAATCCCTTTTTCCAAGAAGTCTACTGATCTCATTAACCTGACATGATCCTCTCTTTGGAAGCCCCATAGCATTTTGATTCTCTCTCTTATTCTGTCATATTCCTTCTGCTCTATCTCCTACCCTCCTGTCCAGGCAGGACTCTGCCATTATTCAGTCCACTTAAGACAAGTACAAAATTCAGTCCACCAGAGGTCCAACTCAAAATCTGTAAGCCAAGTATACTTGCTCTGTTCCTGCTCAACACTTTCCCTGGACCTGAATCCCCACACTCCATTATAAATAGGTTCCCTGTTTGTTTTTTGGCCACATCATGCGGCTGACCAGGGGATTGAACCCGGGCCCCCAGCAGTGAAAGAGTCGAGACCTAACCACTGGACGACCAGGGAATTCCCATAAATAGGTTCTTTTGACAGGAAGACAACACATGATTTTCTCATCTTTGTATGAAATATCTTGATGCTCTGCCACAGAAGGTGTGCGATAACTCTATATTAAGCACAGAAACAAAGGTTTCTTTGACTATGTGTAGACTCTTACTACTATATTGTTAGCGGAGTACGGACTATCTTAAATCCCTGTGAGAGACTTAAGTACCTCTCAGTCCTTGTGCCCTAAAAATAGCACTTTGCACAAACCACACAGTTGCAACTCAGTTTGTTGCCTTGGAGCCAGAGTACCTTTGGCTTTGAGAAATATCCATTCAACCAGCAGACGGACACCTCCAGAATTCCTAAAACCACTTTTGTTTGATTTCTGAACTCTAGGAAAGTACCCAACCTCTGGAAATCTACAAAATACAGTACTCAGGGCACTAAGAAATTGATGGTTACATGCAGGAGAAACACTCTAGGAATTTACTTCCTTCTTAACTGCAGCCAAAACAAAGCAGGGGTGGCCAGGTTTTCCACTGCAAGCCGGTTTAAGGTTAAAAAGTTTCTGCCTTTGGCCTCTGGAGGATCTGAGCTGGGAGCACGGTGTCCCCTTTGTCTGCCTCTGCAAGGCTCTTTCTTGCCTTGAGGCCAACAGGATTACCACAGCCATTTCATGCTCTGAAAAGTCAGAAAAGGCGAGATGGGGAGCTTTTCACTCAAGGAAATGCCTAGTAGCCAGAGACAGTTCTGTTTCTGTTGAAAAGATAAGCGGGGATGCTGAGGTTAAAAAGCAAAATTTCCAACAATGCTTAATGAAAGGTTTGGAGACAATGTACAGAATTAGGCAATGGGATAAACTCCAAGTAGAGAGGAGCAGGTGCCAGAGCAGAAATGCAGCAAAGAATCAGCACCAGACAGTTCATGCATTCAAATTTCCATGTATTTAAAATGTCATCAGGAGGCCCTAGGAGTACAGACTTGATGTAGCAATTAGGGGATACAGGCTTATCCCTCTTGGCACAAAATACCCACAAATAAGCTCTTAGGGTAAAAGTCAAAAGAAAGTAGAAAGGAAAGCTTTACCATAAAAAATTGAGCAGCTGCTACACTCTGTTAACTACAGACCTTCTTATGAAGAGGTAGCCTAAACTCAACTACTGTATTCAAAGGCATAGAGCTCCCAGGGCCCAGACTGGGTTTTAAACACTGGGTCTATAGACAGTCTTCAGGAGCTCCAAGAAACCACTGAAATAGCAAATTAAATTTTGTGTGTGTGTGCGCGTCACTGTATTAAGTGGGTTTTGTTTTCTATATTTTATGGTGCTTTGATATCTTGGGGGCCACACAGACTGATAGACTGCCCCTCCCTGTATTAGTTAATTCCTAGAGATAGCAAACAATTGCCTACAAGCATGCAAACCAGCCAATCCAGATTCCACACCCTCAACCAATATATCCTCTGCCCTAAATCACCATCCATGTTGTTTTATAAAAACAGGCACACTGTGCCAACCAATGACAGTATCACCAGCAAAGAGATAAAACCTTGGCTTTCAACCTCAGTAAGGCTGACAGAGATAGAGTTTTAGACCAAAGTACGGAGTCCTGAGACATGCCCAGAATAGAGTAGTGATCTCAAACCAGAGGCTTTCTGATGGCTGAATGAGAACTGAATATTAAACATATATCTATCAAACATACATAGTGGAAGATGTACATAAAATGGTAATATGATGTCCTTCTTGCTTGGCTGAAGCCAATAATCCAGTTGGGGAGATAAGAGTTATGTCAAAAACATTACAGGGGCTTCCCTGGTGGCGCTGTGGTTGAGAATCTGCCTGCCGATGCAGGGGACACGGGTTTGAGCCCTGGTCTGGGAAGATCCCACACGCCGCAGAGCAACTAAGCCCGTGAGCCAAAACTACTGAGCCTGCGCGTCTGGAGCCTGTGCTCCTGCTCCGCAACAAGAGAGGCTGCAATAGTGAGAGGTCCGCGCACTGCGATGAAGAGTGGCCCCCGCTTGCCACAACTAGAGAAAGACCTCGCACAGAAACGAAGACCCAACACAGCCATAAATAATAAATTTAAAAAAAAATAATCCATCTCAGAAATTATCTTAAAAAAAAAACATTACAAACAAGAAAAGGCCACTTAAGTGTCTAATGAATGGTACAGATGACTAGAGCCACAGCTGTTTAGGAAAGGTCACAAACCAGGAAAGCTTAGGGAAGAAATAGGAGCTAGGGCTTAAAGGAAGGAGGAAAGGATTTGGAAAGGAGGAGAGGGGGAGAATGATTCAAGGAAGAAAGAGGCTACTGCTCAAGGTGAATCAGGGTTCAAGGGCTAATATCAGTTCAGTGGGAAGCAAAGGCTCATATAAAGCAGAATATAATATGAGGCTTAAAAAATGACAAGGAATTTATCATCTGTACAGCAGGAAATAGAAACTCTTTGAAATTTTTTGAGTAAGGGAATTACAAGGTGGATAGCTTTTAAATTTCAATTTTTATCAAAATACTACATACACATAATTTTAAAAGTTAAAGAGTATTACAAGGCTAATAAAGTTAAAGAGCAGCCTCCTGCTCCATCCTCTCCCTTGATTTCTGCTCTCCAGAAGCAATTACTTTCCAAATCTTTTAGCTGTTTTTCTTCTGATAATTAACTGTCATATTTCTGCTGTTACTAATTTTTCAATTTCAGCAATTATCTACTGGCTTCCTAAGATGGGAAATGATTTCTCCTGCTCTCTTTCCTCCCTCATCCTACCAAAATAGTTATACCCCATTTTTAGGTTAAATAATGTTAATTATTTACAGTATTATGACTATGTAAATATTCATAGCATACAGGAATAGTATAATAAATTTATATTGCCTTTCACATACAATTTTGTTTCTTCTGGAGGAGAAATGTTGTCGTAAGTTGCTAGTCGTAACCCTTCTTTTCCCATTCTCTTTATACAATGAGCATATTTATTTATTTTTGGCTGCGTTGGGTCTTTGTTGCTGTGCGTGGGCTTTCTCTAGTTGTGGTGAGTGGAGGCAACTCTTTCGTTGCGGTGCGCAGGCTTCTCATTGCGGTGGCTTCTCTTGTTGCAGAGCACAGGCTCTGGGCGCACGGCTTTCAGTAATTGTGGCACGTGGGCTCAGTAGTTATGGTTTGCGGGCTCTAGAGTGCAGGCTCAGTAGTTGTGGTGCACGGGCTTAGTTGCTCCGTGGCATGTGGGTTCTTCCCGGACCAGGGCTCGAACCCGTGTCTCCTGCATTGACAGGTGGATTCTTAACCACTGTGCGACCAGGGAAGCCCCTGGCAAGTATTTTAAAGGTGGGAAGACTAGAAACAGGGAGCCACCAGAAAGAAAACTGCAGTGGTATGACAATGGCCAGAATCAGGGTTAGAATAGTGAGAAGAGAAAGAAGAAACAATGAGACACTCCAGTAGGGATGAATCACCTATACATGGTAGGAAACGGAATATAGGTAGCTGGGGTGAAGTAATAACCCACAAAAATTTACAGGCCTAGCACCTGGGCATCAAGAAGAATGTTGGTAAAATTACTAAATATAGGGAGTGGGAGAAAGTTTGGCTTTCAACGTATTAAACATAAGAAGGTTGTGGGCCATTCAAAGTGGAAAGAATTTAGAAAAATGTCTGAGGGGCTTCCCTGGTGGTGCAGTGGTTAAGAATCCGCCTGCCAATGCAGGGGACATGGGTTCAAGCCCTGGTCCAGGAAGATCCCACATGCTGCGGAGCAACTAAGCCCGTGTACCACAACTACTGAGCCTGCACTCTAGAGCCCGCGAGCCACAACTACTGAGTCCACGTGCCACAACTACTGAAGCCCGTGTGCCTACAGCCCATGCTTCACAATAAGAGAAGCCACCACGATGAGAAGCCCGTACACAATGAAGAGTAGCCCTCCGCTCGCCGCAACTAGAGAAAGCCTGTGCGTGGCAATGAAGACCCAACGCAGCCAAAAATACATAAATTAATTAATTATGAAAAAAGAAAAATCTCTGAGTTATTTTCATAAAAGTGATAACTCAGAAAACTGAAGAAGACCAAAGTAAACAGGAGAGCTAGAGTAGACCTGGTACAGGAGAAAAGGGAAGCCAGGAAAGGAAAGCTTTCAAAAAGGAAAGTGATCAAAGGAAGTTATTGTTGAAGAGAGGTCAGTTTCTCAAAAAGTTAAACACAGACTTATCATACGAAGCAGCAATTCCATTCCTAGGTATATACCAAAGATAACTGAAAACATATGTCCGCACAAAAACTTGTATATGAATGTTCATAGCAGCATTATTCAAAGAGTGGGAACGGTTCAAATGTCCATCAGCCGACAAATGGATAAATAAAATGTGGTATATCCATATACAATGGAATATTATTTGGCCACAAACAGAAGTGAAGTACTGACACATGCTATAACATGGAGTAACACTGAAAATATTACGCCAAGTGAAAGAAGCCACACACAAAAAGCCATGTATTGTATGATTCCATTTATATGAAATGTCCAGGGGAGGCAAATCCACAGAGACAGAAAGTAGTTGCCAGGGCCTGTGTGGGAAGAGAGGAATAGGAAGTGACTGCTAATGGGTATGGAGTCTCTTTTTTGGGTGATGAAAATGTTCTGGAATTACATAGTGGCAATTGTTGCACAATTCTGTGAATATGCTAAAAACCACTCAATTGTACACATTGAAAGGGTGAATTTTATATGTGAATTATATCTCAATTAATAAAGAGAGAAGTCCTGGAAAAAGTCATTAGTTTGGGGGACAAGTCACTGTGAAGGAATAAAAAAATATAAGAGATCATCCACTTTCTTATAAATGAAGTTGAGAGCAGGTCAATACAGCCAAAGAAAAGAGGATATCTAAAAAATTGCTTAAAACACTCAGCCTAAACTATATATTCTTCAACTGTCTGTCCCAAGGATTTGAATAAGCTCTAAAATCACATTAGTAAGGAATGGAGAAAAGATTTTGTCAGCTGTTAATTAATTCAATAAATATGCATTAAGTGGTAACAATGTATAAGCATAGGAACTTATCCAAAATGTAAATATTTATAATGTAAGGTGGATCAGGAAAAGAAATTTGATCCTAAACCTGGAACATTCAGTTTACTTAAAAAAACATGACTGCTGTATCCCCAGGGCATAGGATGCTGAAAGGTACACAGAAAGCCCTCAGACATTTGTTGAATGAAGCAACAATGTTGGTTGAACAATGTTGCCTTCTTAAAGTGGTTCTGTGCACTCTAAGAACAATGGGTGGTAAAACTGATAGGAATGTGCAGAGACTTAAGAAAACAATAGAAAAGATAATGAAACTAAAAGCTGGTTCTTTGAAAAGATGAACGAAATTGATAAACCTTTAGCCAGACTCATCAAGAGAAAAAGGGAGAGGGTCCAAATCAATAAAATCAGAAATGAAAAAGGAGAAGTTACAACTGACACCACAGAAATATAAAGAATCATAAAAGACTACTATGAGCAACTATATGCCAATAAAATGGACAGCCTAGGAAAAAATGGACAAATTCCTAGAAAGGTAAAATCTCCCAAGACTGAAACAGGAAGAAACAGAAAATATGAACAGACCAATTACCAGTACTAAAATTGAATCAATAATTTTAAAATTCCTGACAAACAAAAGTCCAGGACCAGATGGCTTCACAGGTGAATTCTACCAAACATTTAGAGAAGAGTTAACACCTATCCATCTGAAACTATTCCAAAAAAATGCAGAGGAAGGAACACTTCAGAACTCATTCTATGAGGCCAGTATTATTATCCTGATACCAAAACCAGACAAAGATATCACAAAAAAAGAAAATTACAGGCCAATACCACTGACCAACACAGAGGCAAAAATCCTCAACAAAATACTAGCGAACTGGCTCTCACAATATCTTAAAAGATCATACATCATGATCAAGTCAGATTTATTCCAGGGATGCAAGGATTTTTCAATATCTGCAAATTGATCAACTTGATGCACCACATTAACAAACTGAAGAATAAAAACCATATGGTCATCGCAATAGATGCAGAAAAAGCTTTTGATAAATTCAGTATCCATTTATGATAAAAACTCTTCAGAAACTGGGCATAGAGGGAACATAACTCAACATAATAAAGGTCATATATGACAAACCCACAGCTAACATCATACTCAATGGTGAAAAGCTGAAAGCATTTCCTCTAAGATCAGGAACAAGACAAGGATGTCCACTCTAGCCACTTTTATTCAACACAGTTTTAGAAGTCCTAGCCACAGCAATCAGAGAAGAAAAAGAAATACAAGGAATCCAAATTTGAAAAGAAATAAAACTGTCACTGTTTGCAGATGACATGATGCAATACATAGAAAATTCTAGAGATGCAACCAGAAAATTACTAGAGCTCATCAATGAATTCTGTAAAGTTGCTGGATACAAAATTAATAAATCTATTGCATTTCTATATACTAACAATGAAACATCAGAAAGAGAAATTAAGGAAACAATCCCATTTACCATCAAAAAGAATAGAATACCTAGGGATAAACCTACTGAAGGAGGTGACAGACCCCTGCACTCCGAAATCTGTAAGACGCTGATGAAAGAAATTGAAGATGACACAAACAGATGGAAGATGTACTGTCTTCTTGGATTGGAAGAATCAATATTGTTAAAATGACAATACTACTGAAGGCAATCTACAGATTCAATGCAACCCTATCAAATCACCAATGGCACTTTTCATAGAACTAGAACAATTTTTTTTTAATTTGTATGGAAAAAACAGAAGACCCCAAATAGCCAAAACAATCTTGAGAAAGAAGAACAGAGCTGGAGGAATCATGCTCCCTGACTTCAGACTATATTACAAAAGTACAGTAATCAAAACAGTATAGTACTGGCACAAAAACAGACATATAGATCAATGGAACAGGATAGAAAGCCCAGAAGTAAACCCACACACTTATGGTCAATTAATCTATGATAAAGGAGGCAAGAATATACAATGGACAAAAGACAGTCTCTTCAATAAGTGGTATTAGAACACTGGACAGTTACATGTAAAAGAATGAAATTAGAACACTTTCTACGCTATATACAAAAATAAACCCAAAATGGATTAAAGACCTAAATGTAAGACCAGATACTATAAAACTCCTAGAGGAAAAACATAGGAAGAACACTCTTTGACCTAAATCGCAGTAATATTTTTTTGGATCCGTCTCCTAAAGTAATGGAAATAAAAACAAAAATAAACAAATGGGACCTAATTAAACTTAAAAGCTTTTACACAGCAAAGGAAACCTTAAACAAAGTGAAAAGATAACCTATGAACTGGGAGAAAATATTTGCAAACCAGGCTACTTAGAAGGGATTAATTTCCAAAATATACAAACAGCTCATACAGCTTAATATTAAAAAAAAAAAAGTCAAAAAATGGGCAGAAGACCTAAACAGACATTTCTCTGAAGAAGACATATGGATGGCTAACAGGCACATGAGAAGATGTTCAATATCACTAATTATTAGAGAAATACAAATCATAGCTACAATGAGGTATCACCTCACACCAAGCAGAATGGCCATCATTAAAGAGTCTACAAATAATAAATGCTGGAGAGGGTGTGGAGAAAAAGGAAGCCTCTTACACTGTTGGTGGGAATGTAAATTGGTGCAGTCACTATGGAGAACAGTATGGAGGTTCCTTAAAAAACTAAAAATAGAATTACCATGTGGTCCTGCAATCACATGGGCATATATCTGGAGAAAACTCTAATCAAAAAGATACATGCACCCCAATGTTCATAGCAGCACTATTTACAACAGCCAAGACATGGAAGCAAGGTAAATGTCCATCGACAAATAAATAAAGAAGATGTGGTGTGTGTATATGTATGTATGTGTGTGTGTGTGTGTGTACACACACACACACACACAATGGAATATTACTCAGCCATAGAAAGAATGAAATGCCATCTGCAGCAACATGGACTCAGAGATTGTCGTATTGAGTGAAGTAAGTCAGACAAAGACAAATATCATATATCACTTATATGTGGAATCTAAAAAAATGATAGAAATGAACTTATTTACAAAACAGAGATAGACTCACAGACACAGAGGGCAAACTTGTGGCTACCAAGGGGGACAGCGGAGGCAGGGAGGGGGAGATGGATAAATTGGGAGTTTGGGATTGGCATATGCACACTACTGTATATAAAGTGGATGGGTGGCGGGGATCTACTGTATGGCATAGGGAACTATATTCAATATCTTATAATAGTCCATAATAGAAAAGAATCTGAAGAAGAATCTATATATTTAAATTTATTTATAACTGAATCGCTTTTCTGTGTAACTGAGGCTAACACAACATTGTGAATTAACTACACTTCAATGTTTTAAAATGGTAAAAAAAAAAGAAAAAAAGAAAAAAAAAGTGATAAGAATGTAAGCTCTATGTGCTGATAGTTATTTAAAAAAAAAAAAAAAAAAAAAAGCCCAGCCATCACTCTTAAGGAAAAGGAAGATGTAATCAAATGTTAGGTTTGGTTGGTATAGGCTTTATGCTTATATATATATAGCTGTAATATATTTTAATTGAAATTGCCTCAGGTAAAATGTGTTATTGTATGTTGAACTCTCTAGCTCTTATAACCCTCCTGCCTCCAAATGAAAGTACTGTTTTGTTTTTTGTTTCTTTTGGCCGTGCTGCATGGCTTGTGGGATTTAGTTCCCTAATCTGGGATTGAACTCACGCCCTCAGCATTGAAAGCTCTCCACTGCACTGTAAGGGAATTCCCTGAAACTACTGTTTTTAAAACAGAATTTATTTTATTATACTGAATGTCTCAGGAATATAACTCTTGCATTACAGCAAAATAGGCTATAACAGAAGCACTGGGCACTAGAAATATGAAAAAAGACAAGGTTCTTGACTTGAGGGAACGAATAATTTAGTGAGAGACAGAAAATATGTATACAAATATGAGAATACAAGGATAAACACTGTAAAATTATAAATACATTAAACACCCTAGGTACAATTTGAATATGTTACCTTGAGAGTAAAATAAATCTAAGAATAAGACATAGCAGAAATATATATTTCACTTTTTTAAAGTTATAATCATCGAATATCCATATCTTGCATTCAGATGTAACTGAGCACTGTGGTTTATGTTCATTTTTCAAAAAAATGTAGAAAGATACTTCATGAACTATAATGGCTACCATTTTCTAAATATTTATCTTGTGCCAAGGGACACAATAAATTCTTGTTCAATAAATGTTCCCATTCAATCTTCACAAGTATCCTACAGGAAATCTGTTTATTCATTAGACAAATACTTAGTGAGTTCCTACTACATGCCAGACAGTGAACAAAACAGACAAAAATTCCTGCCTTCATTCTGTGGGGAGGAAGAGACATATAACAAAGACATGAGTCCACACAGCACGTTAAATTATGTTAACTGTCATGGAGAAATATAAAACAGAGAAGAGGAATGGAAAGTACAAAGGGTGAAGAGTTGGCAATTTTAAATAGCGTAGTCACTGAAAGGCTTTACAGAACCCCTCTTTACAGATGAAGAAATTGAGGCTCAGATAAGTTAAACAACTTTCCCATGGTCACCCAGTTAGTAAGAGGTGAGATGAAATTTGAATTCAGCTGTCCTTAGTATTAAGCTATATGGCCTCTCCCCAAGGCAATAATAAATTCATTTACACAGGTTTGCTTTATCAGATTATTTCTTTAAGATTATGTTGGCATTTTTAACCTCCCAAAGTGGTTAAGAAATAACTTTCTACTTTCAGGATTTGATGTCTTATTTCATATCCACATAACTTTTACAAAGGAGTAGGGAATGGCCTAAGACCTTTGGTTGACATTATATTCTTGGAAAAGCTGAGAAGAGATCAAAATAATTAGTCAAGGAGAGTCAAAGGACACTTCACAAACTACATTCAGCCTATGAGAAGATTATGCACAAACCCTAGACAAGTCCTGCTTCCTGTTACTGCTGTTGTAACCACCTCTATTTAGTTCATCAAGAAGTATTTATTTTATGTCCCAAGGGTGCCTAGCACAACTCAGATGTGCTTCAGCAACTCATTTTATTAAGCTGAGGTGGATCCTTTTCAGTCTCCTAAGACTGTCTCTTAGCATCAAGGTGTTCCTGTCACCAGAACATCTAAAGTTGGCAGTCTTGGCTTGTCCCAAGTAGTTCATGTACTGCAAATAACCTGGGCGCTAAGGCAAACATCTACTTTTATTCCTTTTAACTTCAGATAATATATTTTTCAAAGAAGTTAGAGTGCTTTAACATTTTTTTCCACTTAATCTCTGGAAGGAACATGGAGGTAAGCACCACATCCTCACCTGTCAAGTGGACAAAGAGACAAAATGACTCACTCAAATTACACTGTGAATTATTGAAAGAGCCAGAATGACAAAAATCCGGCCGTCAATGTCTAGTTCAGCTTCTAACACACAAGATCAGTAGTTCTCAGTCTTTTTGTGTTCACAATGTACAATTTGGGTACTAGATTTTTTGGCAGTATTTTTGAAGGGATTAAAAGACTCAACGCAACAGTAAAGTCGACACTAATAAAAACGCCAGCACTATTTTAATAAGACAGTGTCTCACAGCACACGTCTGATGGCCTTTGGTACTGCATCAATGAGCAGAACAGTACTCCCTGCCCTGACTGTTCGCACTCCAACCTAACTTCTCACATGCTCTAGGAAACACAAGCTCTGTCTTTGGCACCAGCATCTTACCTCTTACTCCTACCAACTTATATCCTACTCTAGAACACATGTGTGACATCCTCAGGCCCAAAGTCAACCTCACACTGAAATAATTTTATTTAGCAAAACTGCATTTCACACAGCAGACAAAACTTGGTGGCATACCAGCATGCTAGGTTGTATAAGAAAAGCCAGCCTCCCTTCAGGAAAGCAAAGCTGCCTCCTTGACTAAGAGGTCAACTTGAATTTAGTGGTTAATTAATACTTTAATGAAACATCACCAGGAAATAAGCAATTGACAATCAGCGCCAAAGGCACTCATTAAAGACTATATCTTCCCGTATCACATCAGAATGACAGCGTCTCTGACAGCCAGAGAAACAATTGACCTCACCTAAGGAAGCTAAGCTGGAAAGACACTGTACCTCCCAAAAAAGCTTGTTGAAGAAAAGGCTGTTGAAGCCTGGTTTGAGTGGTAGGAACTTTAGGTGTGGTTAAGAGACACAAGGAAAACTAGAGAAGTGATAACTTGCATTTTTGTAACAATTCTCTGATAGGCTAAGTATTCTATTGATATCTTTGGGTAAAGCCTTGTTACAGATCAAAGTTAATTATTTTCCTGTTACCTGTGGGGGAAATTGTGACAGAGTGACCTAATGATCAAGAGTAAGGAAACAGATAAAACCTAGGACTTCTGGATACAGTAAGTCAAAGCACTTTTGAAAAGATATGAAAATAATAACTGAACCTGAAAGTTAACTTATTTTTTTCTGTTAAAAATTCCCAGCACTTAGTGTAGGGTCTAGCAAGTTGTAGCACTCAAGAAGTATATTCCACTCGGGACTTCCCTGGCGGTCCACTGGTTAAGTCTCCACGCTTCCACTGCAGGGCTCAAAGGTTCGATCCCTGGTGAGGGAACTAAGATCCCACATGCCATGTGGCACGGCCAAAAAAAAAACAAACCAAAAACAAGTATATTCCACTGAATTTATTACACACAAACTTAAAAACAAGACTATAAGACTATATTATCAGGACTTCTCTGGTGGCGCAGTGGTTAAGAATCCACCTGCCAATGTAGGGGACACGGGTTCGATCTGTGGTCTGGGAAGATCCCACATGCCATGGAGCAACTAAGCCCGTGTGCCACAGCTACTGAGCCTGCGCTCTAGAGTCCGTGAGCTACAACTACTGAAGCCCATGCGCTCTAGGGCTTGCGTGCCGCAACTACTGAGCCCACATGCTGCAACTACTGAAGCCCGTGCGCCTAAAGCCTGAGCTCCGCAACAAGAGAAGCCACTGCAATGAGAAGCCCACGCACTGCAACGAAGAGTAGCCCCCACTCACCACAACTAGAGAAAGCCCACACGCAGCAACGAAGACCCAATGTGGCTACAAAAAAAACCCCCCAAACTATATTATCTGTCTGAAAAACAATGAGAGCAATAGTAAAATCATTCAGTTTTGGTATTTTTCCTGGTTGATTATTTTCATAATGAAATTAATAAGTATTAGAACCACAAGGGGAAAATAGTTTCCAATGAATAAGGGAATAAATGAACAAATCATTGTTCTGAGGTATAAGATCGACATGAACAGAACAGATCCATTCACATACTTCTCAAATACAAAGAGAGACCCTAATTTCTACCCTAAATTCTACTCTTTCTAATGCAGCTATACTGTCTATTGGACAGAGGGGGGAAAAAACCTATTGGGTTGGCCAAAAGGTTCATTCGTTTTCTTCCGTAAGATGGCTCTAGTTGCACTTAGTTGCCTTTAACTTCATTCAAAACAATTTTGTTAGATTGCATGTGAGAGCCGCCATATCAGTGTGCGTTTAAAAAAAGACATCAAAATTGGTGAATTTTTGTGTAGCCATTTTAAAATCGAAGATGGAAGAAAAAAGCAACATTTTTAGCACATTATGCTTTATTATTTTAAGAAAGGTAAAAACACAACTGAAACGCAAAAAAAGATTTGTGCAGTGTATGGAGAAGGTGCTGTGACTGACTGAACGTGTCAAAAGTGATTTGCGAACTTTTGTGCTGGAGATTTCTTGTTGGACAATGCTCCACAGTCAGGTAACCAGTTGAAGTTGATAAGGATCAAATCGAGACATTAACTGAGAATAATCAATGTTATAACACGCGGGAGATAGCCGACATACTCAAAATATCCAAATCAAGTGTTGAAAATCATTTGCACCAGCTTGGTTATGTGAATCGCTTTGATGTTTGCGTTCCACATAAGTTAAGCGAAAAAACCTTCTTGACCGTATTTCCACGTGTGATCCTTTACTGAAACGTAACGAAAACGTTCCATTTTTAAAACAAATTGTGACAGGCGATGAAAAGTGGATACTGTACAATAATGTGGAACAAAGAGATCATGGGGCAAGTGAAATAAACCACCATCAACCACACCAAAGGCCAGTCAGTCTTCATCCAGAGAAGGTGATGTTGTGTATACGGTGGGATTGGAAGAGAGTCCTCTTTTATGAGCTACTTTAAACCAAATGATTAATTCCTATAAGTACTGCTCCCAAATAGACCAAGTGAAAGCAGCACTTGACAACTTGACAAAAAGGGTCCAGAATTAGTCGACAGAAAGTGCATAATCTTCCATCAGGATAACGCAAGATGGCATGTTTCTTTGATGACCAGGCACAAACTGTTACAGCTTGGCTGGGAGGTTCTGATTCATCCACCGTATTCACTAGACATTGCACCTTTGGATTTCCATTTATTTCGGTCTTTACAAAATTCTCTTAATGGAAAACGTTTCAATTCCCTGGAAGACTGGAAAAGGCACCTGGAACAGTTCTTTGCTCAAAAAGATAAAAAGTTTTGGGAAGATGGAATTATGAAGTTGCCTAAAAAAATGGCAGAAGGTAGTTGAAGAAAACAGTGAATACGTTGTTCAATGAAGTTCTTGGTGAAAATGAAAAATATATCTTTTGTTTTTTCTTAAAAACTGAAAGAACTTTTTGGCCAACCCAATACAAAGGGCTAGTACTCATTCTAGATTTTCCCCTATGCCTAGCAGATAAAAATTAGGCTCAAGGAGAGAAATACAGTACTGGTTCAACGAGGACATCTAATCCCTATCTATCTTCTTCTAAGGAGATGCTGGACTTGATCTTTAGAGCAAGAAAGGTGGGGAGAAAAAGCTGAAGTTGGACTTCCCTAGTGGTACAGTGGTTACGAATCTGCCTGCCAATGCAGGGGACACGGGTTTGAGCCCTGGTCCGGGAAGATCCCACATGCCACGGAGCAACTAAGCCCGTGTGCCACAACTATTGAAGTCCGCATGCCTAGAGCCCATGCTCCACAGTAAGAGAAGCCACCGCAGTGAGAAGCCCGGGTGCCACAACGAAGAGCAGCCCCCCGCTTGCCGCAACTAGAGAAAGCCCGTGCGCGGCAACGAAGACCCAACACAGCCAATAAATAAATAAATTAATTAATTAAAAAAAAAAGCTGAAGTCAAGAAAGTCATAAGAGAAGCAACACAGAGAAGAGCTGAGAAATGGAAATTTTAAGGCTCAGCTTAAGAAGGTCCACAGATATCTACAGAATGAAGATGACAACATTATGTTCCCACAGGATCAACCTAAGCACCTGGAGGGGAGGTGAGGAGAGGAGAAAACGAGTGAGATGGACTGAATAGATTTTTAAATGGAAAAGAAGTCTTATCAACAGCAAAAATTTAAAATAAATAAATAAATAATAAAGTATTTTAGGTCCTTCTGAAAGTGGAATAGCAAACCAACTAACTTAAAATCCTAGTCAAGTAACTGGCACGCAGCCTCCAAGGCCCAATGCTAGGTATAATCTGGAATACAAAGGATTTGTTATGATTAAAAGAAGAATTCAAACCTTTGGCTTCTCACAAGAAAGCAGTTATGGGTGTGACCCCTTGGTAGCTCCTAATGTTCAACATTTACGAACATCAAAGCCAAAGGAGAACATAAGTGAAATATTCAAGTTTAACGTCCAGGTCCTAGGTTGAAAAAGGAATGGGGAGGCATGTGTTTCTCTGGGAAGTAGACTGGGCCTTAATCTTGCCTGTATTAATCTGCAATATTGTTTGATTGAGTCTATTTACGCACACACACAAAAATCCCCTCCCATCACAGACTGCCCAATAAAGAAACAAAAAAGAAAGATATAAGAGGAGTTCTGAGGATAATTCAATTTGTCAAAATGAGGTCTAAGAACTCAAAATTCCAATATTTTCCTTTACAGACAGGGTCCTGAGGCCACTTCAAGTATGATAGTTTGTTTCAGTTATGCTCCCCACACAAAAGTTATGAGTCATGTAAAATTATAAAATGTGAAATAGTCAAATTGTAACCAACATTGCTTAGCTCTTGCTATAAGAATCCCATAATTTCTTGCCATATCCTTTTCACTCTCATTTTAAGGTCTCAGATCAGGAGAGACGTAGAAGGGGGAAGTCTAGCATACAAAATGAAGAGGGCAAAGGAAGCAGGCATCTTTATTTTTTATTGTATTGTATTGTTTGCTTGTTTATTTATTTGTCATGCCACAAGGCTTGTGGGATCCCAGTTCCCTGACCAGGGATTGAACCCGGGCCCTTGGCAGTTAAAGGGTGGAGTCCTAACCACTGAACCACCAGGGAATTCCCAGCAGGCATATTTATTTATTTATTTAAAGGGTATTTACCATGTTTTATCCAGAATTCCTTTTTTTTTCAATTAATTTTTTTGGGGGGCTGCGTTGGGTCTTCATTGCTGCGCACGGGCTTTCTGTAATTGCAGCGAGCGGGGGCTACTCTTCATTGCAGTGCACGGGCTTCTCATTGCAGTGACCTCTCTTGCTGCAGAGCAAGGGCTATAGGTGAGCGGGCTTCAGTAGTTGTGGCTCTCAGGCTCAGCAGTTGTGGCTCGCGGGCTCTAGAGCGCAGGCTCACTAGTTGTGACGCACGGGTTTAGTTGCTCTGTGGCATGTGGGATCTTCCCAGACCAGGGCTTGAACCCGTGTCCCCTGCATTGGCAGGCGGATTCTTAACGACTGTGCCACCAGGGAAGCCCCCCCCAGCAGGCATCTTTAAATAAAGGAGATCCCCAGATACCAAGACTATGATTATTTTTTTTCAAGATTTCTAAACTCTAACAATTTTTCTTCAGGTGCCAGAAAAGAACACTGTCTCTCTCTGTAGTGCATTAGCACATAGCACGTAGTGTCCCACATAGGAGAGACACTAATAACACAAAGGAAAAGGTAAGCAACTCCACTTCATGCCTGAGAACAAAGACTAACAATAAGTCCACACTAACCAAAACTAAAACACAGTGTACCTGGAAATAATGGTAGAATGGGACAAAAAGTAAACATGAAGCTGAAGGACATAAACCACCAGTCAGCCTTTCCTTCACCACTATAACCTCCAAATTCTATGTCCAATTCCTCTGGTACTTCCACCCAGTGGCAGCTCGAGAAATTCTATAAATGAGTCTTAGGGCTGGCAGTTCAATAGGTGGGGTGGGGACAGGTTAGGTCCTGAAGCTGCCAGCAGAGCAAGCTCACTGTTTTCACTTAGATGGTATTATTATTTTTTTCTTTTTTTTAATATCTTTATTGGAGTATAATTGCTTTACAATGATGTGTTAGTTTGGTGTGTTAGTTTCTGCTGTATAACAAAAGTGAATCAGCTATACATATACATATATCCCCATAACCCCTCCCTCTTGCTTCTCCCTCCCACCCTCCCTATCCCACCCCTCTAGGTGGACACAAAGCACCGAGCTGATCTCCCTGTGCTATGAGGCTGCTTCCTACTAGCTATCTATTTTACATTTGGTAGTATATACACGTCCATGACACTCTCTCACTTTGTCCCAGCTTACCCTTCCCCCTCCCCGTGTCCCCATGTCCATTCTCTACATCTGCATCGTTATTCCTGTCCTGCCCCTAGTTTCTTCAGAACCTTTTTTTTTTTTAGATTCCATATATATGTGTTAGCATACGGTATTTGTTTTTCTCTTTCTGACTTACTTCACTCTGTATGACAGTCTCTAGGTCCAACCACCTCACTACAAATAACTCAATTTCGTTTCTTTTTATGGCTGAGTAATAATATTCCATTGTATATATGTGCCACATCACTTAGATGGTGTTATTTTTAAGGGTAGCTTGGGTTGCATCATGGTGCCAGAGAGGTATCTAAGAATTCCCAAGCTCACCCTTCGTGCTGGCTGCTTTTATCCCATAGGACCTTAAAATTCTTCCTTGGTAAGACAAAGATTAGAATAGCTGGAAACTTCTTTAGAGCAGGTGTTCTTAAGCTATCCCTGTAGTCTCTCTACCTGGAACATGGCGGGTGGAGAAACTGGGCATTTGAAAAAACTTATCTCAAGCTTTGTATTGATACGTTTAGGTTTAATTAGTTTACCTAATAAGCAATATAACATTTTATCCCTTTCTCCCAGTCACCTCATTTCAGCAGAATCAATGAAAATATTCAGACCAAGAAACACTTTGTGACTTTTATAAGCTCTCAATTAGGTCTTATGTTAGCTGTATTCATTTTGCCTAAAAGAACATCGAGTTCAAATTCAATGACCCATGATAAATAAAGGTAAAGGTAGGAGGGGAAGGGGACCCAAAGAGCAAAGGCAGAGGAATGGAAGGATACCGGCTGAATCCCATCACTACACACTGTAACCTCTTATCAAGGGAATAAGAGACAATCTGTAGTTTTATTTGGGGAGAGTCTCTGCCTCTTTAAACAGTCTCTACACTTCCATTCTCAGCACTCTTCTTCCTTCCCAAGGCATACCACTGCTCCACCTCCTCTGGGGAGTGGAATCTACAGTTCCCCATGCCAGGTTAAGCTTCTCTTCACTTTCTAGTAGCAAATATGGCCACACACACACACACACACACACACACTCCAAGCTGTGGCAGCTCCCTTTATGTCTCACAGTCATTTCATGAATCTTGGCTAAGCTTTGAGACAGAGCAAAGAGATGTTCAGTAAACACACTAAACCACTGGGTGCCTTGCTGAGCTGGATGAAGTTCTTGTGAAGCCAGCTTAAATCTCCTATAAGTATACATCTTTCTTGTACACAGGCCATCCTATTTTGAACCCAACTGCCCAGTGCAAAATTCAGAGCTCACCAACAGCAGAGCTTGCATCCCACCAATCATGGAGATGGCTCTGAACGTCAAGGATGTCCTAAAAGAATGACTAGTGGATATGAAATTTGTCTCTATATGCCCTGAGGCCCAATCCATGCATTCACATTTGGAGCCCATAAAGTTGCTCTTAACCAATCTCATCAATAAGGCCAAGCAAAAGCTAACTCCTATGCTTGAGGAGAACTGAATTCTAGCTTCTCCCAACTACTGCTATAAAAACGCATAATGTGCCACAGTGACTGGGCACACAAAGATCCCTTGCCTTAGGAACTTTTCTTCCAATTTGCTTCTGTTAAAGGAGCTGGGGATTATAAATAATGCCACGGGTACAGGTTCACTTACAGCCAATTTAGTAAGTGCTCGCACAGTTAATTCTGTCAGTCTTACTCCTACACAGAAATACATGTGGCCCCAAGGGGCCCAACCACCCACAGAGCTCTTTTGCACATCTTTTTACCCTCCAGCACACAGAAATAGAGGGCTACATCCCAGAAAACAGAGAAAGAGAAAAGGCAGTTTCTCTGAAATGCTATGTCTAGAAAACCAGGATCTAGCTTCCCATTTGGATGTAATTTCTAAATTCATGTCTCTCTGAATAAACCAAATAATGATTTAGACCAAGATGCTTCTCTGGAATTCAAAATCTGTACATCTGTATCCCTTGGTATGCTGAAACTTTCCTTTCATGTATATGTAAGGACACTTTAAAAAGCAGTTGGTTTAGAATGAGTTACCAGGTTACCTCATATCTCAAAAATCTACTTCGTTGTGGAGGAATGTTACAGTAATGGCCTTTAATGATTTAAGCCCCCCTGTATCCACGCCCTTAAAGAGAGTACCCTCTCTGACTCTGGGCTTAACCATGTGGCTTACGTTAGCTGACAGGACAATAACAAAAGTGACAGCAGAGACTTGCAAAGTGCTTGTGTATTGGGGCCTGACAGCTCGTTTCTCTCTGTAAGCCTGAGACACTGTGTGAAGAAACTGGTGAAGAGAAAAGAGACAAGTCATCCAGCTGAGGCCAACCAGCCTGTCAACTGCCAGATATGTGTGAAGCCATCTTTATTAGTTTTCTGCGGCTGTAATTATGAATTACCACAAACTTAGTGGCTTAACATAAATTTACTAGCTTTCATTCCTGCAGGTCAGAAAACCAACATGGCTCTCGTGGGGCTAACATCAAGGTGGTGGCAGGACTATGTTATTTTCTGGAGGCTCTAGGGAAGGATCCATTTCCTTGCTCATATGTTTTTGGCAGAATTCAGTTCCTTGCAGTTTCAGGACTGAGGTTCTTTTTCCCTTGCTGACTGTTAGCTGAGGGCCAAACAATTCCCATCTTCTATCACTGCATCTCTTGGACTGACCTGTCTGCCTTTCTCTTCTATTTTTAAGGGCTCATGTGATTAGACTGGGTCCACCCAGATAATTCAGTATCTTCTCCCCACCTCAAAATCTGTAACCTTAATCACATGTGCAAAGTTTCTTTTGCCAAATAAAGTAACATATTCACAGGTTCCAGCGATTAGTATGTGGAGATCTTCAGCAGTCCACTGTCCTGCTTATTACACCAACTAAGACCATCAATACCCAGCCAAGTCATCAACTGACACAGAGCAGCCAAGTTGGCTCAGACCAGATGAACTGTACACAGGAACCACGGAATTTTAAGGAACAGTAAACACTTTTTTAAAGCCAGTAAATTTAGGGGTGGTTTGTGAGGCAGCAAAAGCTAACTGATAAAACGGCCTAGGCTACACCACTTCCGAAGGGTCTGTGTAACCCTCAACCTGATAACATAGATATTTCCCCTTTCTCTTCTCCAGTTCAACAAGCATGCCTAAGAGGTCACTGGCAGTTTTCTGTCCTCTGAATCATAAAACAAAATAATTAATTAGCTTTATTTCTTCTTCCAGTCCAGATCTAGAGATTATTGCTGAAATTTAACAAAAGTTAGCCTTATAATCTCAACAGGACCAGAGAGGGGCTTTTTGATGGACAACTAGAAGCTATACACACAAAATACATATAAATATAAATATATATGTACACACACACACACCAGAAGTTTTAGGGAAAGATTTTAAGGAAGGGCCAACTTTTGATAGAGCAAAAACTCCTGATGAGAGGGAAATTTCATTGCCACCTAACCATTCATTTCCTCTTCATGTATAAACACCAATGAGGGCTTTGGGGCACAGCGTCTAAGCGGGGGTCTCTAACCCTTCATTAGCCAAATATATTTTCTCAAATGGTCTCTCCCTCAAATTTACCGATACTTAAAGGTCTGGAAAACTTCAGTGGAAGGAAAATGCCAACAGCAAGTTAATGTCTGTCATCTTGGCTCTTTTGGCTGACTTCCCTATGCCTAGGCCTTGCCTATTAATTGAATGCTATTTGGATTCCATCTCAAAAATAAATGTGGATAGAGACCAGAGGCCTGCCTTCCCCAGACTGATAAGAACAGCACAGTGCAATTATACCCAAACAGCTTTGTTTTGGAATGTAATCACCGACCCAGCCCTCTTCCCAATGGGATGGCAACAGTGTAATTACCTCTTCAGGAGTCATTTGTTTGGGAATGTAGTTCTTCTACAGGGCTCTTTCTAGTGGAAAGCAGCTGCAACAAGAGTATATGAGAATTTGTAGCACCCTCCCCAGTCGCAGTTTTGTAGCTGAACAAATTATTTTTGTTTTCTTAAAGTAAAGCCAGAGTTTACATTTCAGCCTCTTTTTCTACCAACATGGAATCACCCATACCCATGACGGTTCTATTTGAAAAGTCCCAATCTAAAGCTAGATTGCTTGAGTTCTGATTCCTACTCTGTCAAGCACTAGCTGTGGTCTTGGGCAAATTACTTCATCTGTTTATGCCTCAGTTTCCTCATTTATAAAAATGAGTAATAACAGGACATCACTGGAATATTATGAAGATTAAGTGAAGAAATATGTGAGAAGTGCTTAGAGCACCACTTGGCATATAGTAAGGGCTCCTGGGTCTTTGTTTTGTTTTTAGCACATTTGAAGCACTGTATTCCACCACAGTCTCCACGTTTTGCAAATGTGATCTAACATCAGCTCATGGTCAAATCTAAGCTTGAGTTACTGCATTCTTTCTGTCCACAACCCTTTTGCCAATTCAGCACAAGGGGCAGTGTTTTGGAAAATTTTAAACGCTGCTATAAAACTGTCACAGTCTCCGAGCTATTTGCCTAAGTAAACTCTCCGATAAGCAGGAGGGACTAGATATTTCCATGTCATTCTTTTCATTTGTGTTACTAGTCTAGGGATATTACAATAAAGAGCCTCTGTTGTGAAATCTTGCTGTTGGAAAAACGAGCAAATACCACCAAAAGCAGCCACTGGCAATATGGCAGATTCTGGAGAAAATTCACCTTTTTAGACAGATTTATTCATGAAAATGAATGATATATTTTCCTCACATGCCTACAGTATATCCAACCCCCCTGAAGACTCTTGTTCCCACTGGGAACTTCCACCTTTTACCTCCTGTCCAGTTTTCCCTCTGTTCCTTTGTAGCCTGGACGAAATTCTCTAAGAAGAATACTTTTTGGCTTGTGCTTCACCAGCCATGAGCCATAGAGTAAAAATCATGAGTTTGCTTGCCAAGCAGTCCCAAAGTATACAACTCCACAGCTCAAGGCAGTAGGAATGAAGCTGGGCCCCTTCTGCATGGCACACAGCTGCAGTGGGCTCGGCTTATGATAAACCCAGGGATTCATCATGGTACCCCTGTAATAGGAGAGAGTGTTTTTACAGGCTGACGTATGTAGTTACAGGATAACTTTCTGGCTCTGGGATGACACTAAACACCTGGCCAAAAGAAACACCACCACCCCCCCACAAAGAGTTTCAACACTTCAAAAGGTCCCTGGTCACCCACCTGCAGGTGCCTCTTTCCACCTCATGGCTTATATACCAAGATATCTGTGCTTACTCTTGGCTTCTAGCTGAGTGCCACAAGGACCCTGGGGAAGAGCTGGCCTTGTGGATCAGCAGGTGTTAAAGAAAAGAAATTAACACCCATGGGTTGGATCTACTTTGGCAGAGAGGGTGAGAGGTGCTGCCTGTCAGCTCCCATGGCATTTCCAGTCAGTTTGGAATAAATGAGACTGCCCAAGGACATGGTCTGAGAAAGAGGAAGAAAAGCTAATATGAGATCAGAGTTTTAAAAAAGAAGGAGGTGGGGGGCTTCCCTGGTGGCGCAGTGGTTGAGAGTCCGCCTGCCGATGCAGGGGACACGGGGTCGTGCCCTGGTCTGGAAAGATCCCACATGCCGCGGAGCGGCTAGGCCCGTGAGCCATGGATGCTGAGCCTGCGCATCCAGAGCTTGTGCTCCGCAACGGGAGAGGCCACAACAGTGAGAGGCCCGTGTACAGCAAAAAAAAAAAAAAGAAAAAAAAAGAAGGAGGTGGAGGGTTAACATTCATATCAAGCACTTAGGTAAAAAATGATGGAGTAGATGGGACAGCAAAGAAGACTGTTTCAAGTCTTTCCAGAGTATGTATAAGACCTCTAATCTTAAGTAAAGTGGAGATTGGCTATTGCCTCCACTGGAAAAAATGGGCTTTGACCTATAATTTGCTCTTTCTTTCCTCACATCTCCTCTGTAGATTTCTATATTGTTGTTTTGAGGGGTTGCAAAACATGTCAAAGCACATACCAATCAGAACCTAAGAAAAGTAAAAGGGTCCTGGCATTACAGTGGGTACTTATAGCCCTAGAGGGCACCTTCAGCTGGCACCTTCAAAATGAGTAGTATTTCTAAGAAGTACACAACCCACAGGACTCAACAAACTTTGAGATCACTCTAGGTCTAGGGAAGCCCCAGAGTACAGAGAACTTACAGTACAAGTAAACAGTGGGGTCTCAATACAGATATGTTGATGCTAACCTTTCTTTTTCAGGAGGAAGAAGGGGAAGAGATAGGAAATTGGTTAAGAAGTTACAAGAAAAGTTATAGGTCAATTTCTCCTAGGAATAAAACTCCTAGCAGAGCTGACAAGAACCTGTTGTCCCAGCATAAAAGCTTAACAGACTCATATTTTCTGCTGTAGAAATGCTGGCAGGTTCTGTGCTCTCATAGCCAGTTTTCTGTGTATACGTCTACCTTAGCATTTAGCACAATACACACTGTCCTATAGCTATTTCTGAGCACGATGGGCTTACGCAGTAGACGGTAAGCTTATGGAGAGCAGAGATCATGTCTTTTTCATCTGGGTACTATCATATACCTAACAGTGTACCATATAAACAACAAAAGCTCAATAAAAGCTTATCGAGTAAAAATGGCTTATATACCAGCTGAGCACTCTGTAGGTAATAACAAATTCATTCATTTTTTCCCCCATTACTCTTAGCTCCAGATCAAGAAGAGTTATACGCCAGGAGCTCACTAGGACCAACAAATCTTAGATTCCTGCAGGCACACTCCTTAATGTGTGGCAAGTCGTCTCTCCCCATTTCTTCCCTCTGCCTCTGTTCCTAGCTTTAATGAGTTAGTCTAGAGCAGTGTTTCTCAATTTTTCAAGTGCACCAGGATCACCTAGAAGACTCTTTAAAAACAAATTCCTAGGCCCACAACCAGAATTTCTGCTTCAGTGGGTCTGAGGTAGGGATCAAGAATTTGCATTTGTAACAAGTTCCCAAATGATGCTGATGTTATTGGTCCACTATGAGAGTCCCATGTTGCCAAGGTTACATAGGAGCAAGCACTTAGTCTGGAGAGTAGATGCTTATTTCATGAGCGCAGGTTCTGATGGGAGACAGAAAACGGTTTCTCAAATGCAAACTCTGACTCCTCTAATATAACCCCCTTGGTTGACATGACTACAGGCAACAATGGACACATTAGCATGTCAAACTATCAACACAGGGACCTTCAGGTTACCATCTGTTGGTGCCTTAGAGCACAAGCTCCCAGTTTTTTCAACTCTCTGACCATAGCAAAGGGGAGAAAGCCCTGCTTGGTACCCAGGAAGTGCACCATTGTTGAGGAAAACAAAAGAAGAGTGAGAGATCAGCAAGGTTATAATCATTGAGGAGACTAGCACAGCTCTAACTCATGCTGGCCCCCAAGATTTACAATAAAAATCATAATGATAATAGCTAAAATCTATTGAACACTTACTTTGTGCAAAAAAAAAAATCCTATTCTAAGTGTTTCATATATATTAGCTCATTTAATCCTCAAAACAATTCTACGAGCTAAATACTATTCTTACGCCCATTTTACAGATGAAGAAACTGAGTCCCAAGAAAAGGTAAAATAAATTAACCAAGATTACACTGCTAGGAAGTAGCAGCATGAATATCTGAACTTAGATAGTCTAGCTCTGGAGCCCAAACTCTTGAACATTTTGTTCTACTGCCTCTCAAACCAACTCTACACTGCAAGTGGCAGCTGTCCTTCCCAAGCTCCACTCAGGCTCACAGACCCATGCAAAACACAAATGGGGGCACATTCAGAGTCACTTCAAACTGCACCAAAACCCATAAATTCTTGGTCCAAGCCCAGGTTTGAGTTACACACACACACACACACACACACACACACACACACACACACACACA